>NW_028225652.1:0-229216 GCF_052327205.1 Somniosus microcephalus | reverse complement strand
TTCTTCTGATTCACCCTCCAGACTTCACCATCTCCTTCTCCTTCTCCTACTTCTTCTGATTCACCCTCCAGACTTCACCTTCTCCTTCTCCTTCTTCTGCTTCTTCTGATTCACACTCCAGACTTCACCTTCTCCTTCTCCTTCGTTTACTTCTTTTGATTCACCCTCCAGACTACACCTTCTCCTTCTCCTTCTTCTTCTTCTTCTGATTCACCCTCCAGACTTCACCTTCTCCTTCTCCTTCTTCTGCTTCTTCTGATTCACCCTCCAGACTTCACCTTCTCCTTCTCCTTCTTCTACTTCTTCTGATTCACCCTCCAGACTTCACCTTCTCCTTCTCCTTCTTCTACTTCTTCTGATTCACCCTCCAGACTTCACCTTCTCCTTCTTCTACTTCTTCTGCTTCCCCCTCCAGACTTCACCTTCTCCTTCTCCTTCTTCTGCTTCTTCTGATTCACCCTCCAGACTTCACCTTCTCCTTCTCCTTCTTCTACTTCTTCTGATTCACCCTCCAGACTTCACCTTCTCCTTCTCCTTCTTCTACTTCTTCTGAATCACCCTCCAGACTTCACCTTCTCCTTCTCCTTCTTCTACTTCTTCTGAATCACCCTCCAGACTTCACCTTCTCCTTCTCCTTCTTCTACTTCTTCTGCTTCACCCCCCTGACTTCACCTTCTCCTTCTCCTTCTTCTGCTTCGTCTGATTCACCCTCCTAACTTTACCTTCTCCTTCTCCTTCTTCTGCTTCTTCTGATTCACCCTTCTGACTTCACCTTCTCCTTCTCCTTCTTCTGCTTCTTCTGATTCACCCTTCAGGTTTCACCTTCTCCTTCTCCTTCTTCTGCTTCTTCTGATTCACCCTCCAGACTTCACCTTCTACTTCTCCTTCTTCTGATTCACACTCCAGACTTCACCTTCTCCTTCTCCTTCTTCTACTTCTTCTGATTCACCCTCCAGACTTCACCTTCTCCTTCTCCTTCTTCTACTTCTTCTGATTCACCCTCCAGTCTTCACCTTCTCCTTCTCCTTCTTCTGCTTCTTCTGCTTCACCCTCCAGACTTCACCTTCTACTTCTCTTTCTTCTGCTTCTTCTGATTCACCCTCCAGACTTCACCTTCTCCTTCTCCTTCTTCTGATTCTTCTGATTCACCCTCCAGACTTCACCTTCTCCTTCTCCTTCTTCTGCTTCTTCTGATTCACTCTCCAGACTTCACCTTCTTCTTCTCCTTATTCTGCTTCTTCTGCTTCACCCTCCAGACTTCACCTTCTCCTTCTCCTTCTTCTACTTCTTCTGATTCACCCTCCAGACTTCACCTTCTCCTTCTCCTTCTTCTGCTTCTTCTGATTCACCCTCCAGACTTCACCTTCTCCTTCTCCTTATTCTGCTTCTTCTGATTCACCCTCCACACTTCACCTTCTCCTTCTCCTTCTTCTGCTTCTTCTGATTCACCCTCCAGACTTCACCTTCTCCTTCTCCTTCTTCTGCTTCTTCTGATTCACCCTCCAGACTTCACCTTCTCCTTCTCCTTCTTCTACTTCTTCTGATTCACCCTCCAGACTTCATCTTCTCCTTCTCCTTCTTCTGCTTCTTCTGATTCACCCTCCACACTTCACCTTCTCCTTCTCCTTCTTCTGCTTCTTCTGATTCACCCTCCAGACTTCACCTTCTCCTTCTCCTTCTTCTACTTCTTCTGATTCACCCTCCAGACTTCATCTTCTCCTTCTCCTTCTTCTGCTTCTTCTGATTCACCCTCCACACTTCACCTTCTCCTTCTCCTTCTTCTACTTCTTCTGATTCACCCTCCAGACTTCACCTTCTCCTTCTACTTCTTCTGCTTCTTCTGATTCACCCTCCAGACTTCACCTTCTCCTTCTCCTTCTTCTGCTTCTTCTGATTCACCCTCCAGACTTCACCTCCTCCTTCTCCTTCTTCTGCTTCTTCTGATTCACCCTCCAGACTTCACCTTCTCCTTCTCCTTCTTCTGCTTCTTCTGATTCACCCTCCAGACTTCACCATCTCCTTCTCCTTCTCCTACTTCTTCTGATTCACCCTCCAGACTTCACCTTCTCCTTCTCCTTCTTCTGCTTCTTCTGATTCACCCTCCAGACTTCACCTTCTCCTTCTCCTTCGTTTACTTCTTTTGATTCACCCTCCAGACTACACCTTCTCCTTCTCCTTCTTCTTCTTCTTCTGATTCACCCTCCAGACTTCACCTTCACCTTCTCCTTCTTCTGCTTCTTCTGATTCACCCTCCAGACTTCACCTTCTCCTTCTCCTTCTTCTACTTCTTCTGATTCACCCTCCAGACTTCACCTTCTCCTTCTACTTCTTCTGCTTCTTCTGATTCACCCTCCAGACTTCACCTTCTCCCTCTCCTTCTTCTGCTTCTTCTGATTCACCCTCCAGAGTTCACCTCCTCCTTCTCCTTCTTCTGCTTCTTCTGATTCACCCTCCAGACTTCACCTTCTCCTTCTCCTTCTTCTGCTTCTTCTGATTCACCCTCCAGACTTCACCATCTCCTTCTCCTTCTTCTACTTCTTCTGATTCACCCTCCAGACTTCACCTTCTCCTTCTCCTTCTTCTGCTTCTTCTGATTCACCCTCCAGACTTCACCTTCTCCTTCTCCTTCGTTTACTTCTTTTGATTCACCCTCCAGACTACACCTTCTCCTTCTCCTTCTTCTTCTTCTTCTGATTCACCCTCCAGACTTCACCTTCACCTTGTCCTTCTTCTGCTTCTTCTGATTCACCCTCCAGACTTCACCTTCTCCTTCTCCTTCTTCTACTTCTTCTGATTCACCCTCCAGACTTCACCTTCTCCTTCTCCTTCTTCTACTTCTTCTGATTCACCCTCCAGACTTCACCTTCTCCTTCTCCTTCTTCTACTTCTTCTGCTTCCCCCTCCAGACTTCACCTTCTCCTTCTCCTTCTTCTGCTTCTTCTGATTCACCCTCCAGACTTCACCTTCTCCTTCTCCTTCTTCTACTTCTTCTGATTCACCCTCCAGACTTCACCTTCTCCTTCTCCTTCTTCTACTTCTTCTGAATCACCCTCCAGAGTTCACCTTCTCCTTCTCCTTCTTCTACTTCTTCTGATTCACCCTCCTGACTTCACCATCTCCTTCTCCTTCTTCTACTTCTTCTGCTTCACCCCCCTGACTTCACCTTCTCCTTCTCCTTCTTCTGCTTCGTCTGATTCACCCTCCTAACTTTACCTTCTCCTTCTCCTTCTTCTGCTTCTTCTGATTCACCCTTCTGACTTCACCTTCTCCTTCTCCTTCTTCAGCTTCTTCTGATTCACCCTCCAGACTTAACTTTCTCCTTCTCCTTCTTCTGCTTCTTCTGATTCACCCTCCAGACTTCACCTTCTCCTTCTCCTTCTTCTGCTTCTTCTGATTCACCCTCCAGACTTCACCTTCTCCTTCTCCTTCTTCTGCTTCTTCTGATTCACCCTCCAGACCTCACCATCTCCTTCTCCTTCTTCTACTTCTTCTGATTCACCCTACAGACTTCATCTTCTCCTTCTCCTTCTTCTGCTTCTTCTGATTCACCCTCCAGACTTTACCTTCTCCTTCTCCTTCTTCTGCTTCTTCTGATTCACCCTCCAGACCTCCCCATCTCCTTCTCCTTCTTCTGCTTCTTCAGCTTCACCCTCCAGACTTCACCTTCTCCTTCTCCTTCTTCTGCTTCTTCTGATTCACCCTCCAGACTTCACCTTCTCCTTCTCCTTCTTCTACTTCTTCTGATTCACCCTCCAGACTTCATCTTCTCCTTCTCCTTCTTCTGCTTCTTCTGATTCACCCTCCAGACTTCACCTTCTCCTTCTCCCTCTTCTGCTTCTTCTGATTCACCCTCCAGACTTCACCTTCTCCTTCTCCTTCTTCTACTTCTTCTGCTTCCCCCTCCAGACTTCACCTTCTCCTTCTCCTTCTTCTGCTTCTTCTGATTCACCCTCCAGACTTCACCTTCTCCTTCTCCTTCTTCTACTTCTTCTGATTCACCCTCCAGACTTCACCTTCTCCTTCTCCTTCTTCTACTTCTTCTGAATCACCCTCCAGAGTTCACCTTCTCCTTCTCCTTCTTCTACTTCTTCTGATTCACCCTCCTGACTTCACCATCTCCTTCTCCTTCTTCTACTTCTTCTGCTTCACCCCCCTGACTTCACCTTCTCCTTCTCCTTCTTCTGCTTCGTCTGATTCACCCTCCTAACTTTACCTTCTCCTTCTCCTTCTTCTGCTTCTTCTGATTCACCCTTCTGACTTCACCTTCTCCTTCTCCTTCTTCAGCTTCTTCTGATTCACCCTCCAGACATAACTTTCTCCTTCTCCTTCTTCTGCTTCTTCTGATTCACCCTCCAGACTTCACCTTCTCCTTCTCCTTCTTCTGCTTCTTCTGATTCACCCTCCAGACTTCACCTTCTCCTTCTCCTTCTTCTGCTTCTTCTGATTCACCCTCCAGACTTCACCTTCTCCTTCTCCTTCTTCTACTTCTTCTGAATCACCCTCCAGACTTCACCTTCTCCTTCTCCTTCTTCTACTTCTTCTGATTCACCCTCCAGACTTCACCTTCTCCTTCTCCTTCTTCTACTTCTTCTGATTCACCCTCCAGACTTCACCTTCTCCTTCTCCTTCTTCTACTTCTTCTGCTTCCCCCTCCAGACTTCACCTTCTCCTTCTCCTTCTTCTGCTTCTTCTGATTCACCCTCCAGACTTCACCATCTCCTTCTCCTTCTCCTACTTCTTCTGATTCACCCTCCAGACTTCACCTTCTCCTTCTCCTTCTTCTGCTTCTTCTGATTCACCCTCCAAACTTCACCTTCTCCTTCTCCTTCGTTTACTTCTTTTGATTCACCCTCCAGACTACACCTTCTCCTTCTCCTTCTTCTTCTTCTTCTGATTCACCCTCCAGACATCACCTTCTCCTTCTCCTTCTTCTGCTTCTTCTGATTCACCCTCCAGACTTCACCTTCTCCTTCTCCTTCTTCTACTTCTTCTGATTCACCCTCCAGACTTCACCTTCTCCTTCTCCTTCTTCTACTTCTTCTGATTCACCCTCCAGACTTCACCTTCTCCTTCTCCTTCTTCTACTTCTTCTGCTTCCCCCTCCAGACTTCACCTTCTCCTTCTCCTTCTTCTGCTTCTTCTGATTCACCCTCCAGACTTCACCTTCTCCTTCTCCTTCTTCTACTTCTTCTGATTCACCCTCCAGACTTCACCTTCTCCTTCTCCTTCTTCTACTTCTTCTGAATCACCCTCCAGACTTCACCTTCTCCTTCTCCTTCTTCTACTTCTTCTGATTCACCCTCCTGACTTCACCATCTCCTTCTCCTTCTTCTACTTCTTCTGCTTCACCCCCCTGACTTCACCTTCTCCTTCTCCTTCTTCTGCTTCGTCTGATTCACCCTCCTAACTTTACCTTCTCCTTCTCCTTCTTCTGCTTCTTCTGATTCACCCTTCTGACTTCACCTTCTCCTTCTCCTTCTTCTGCTTCTTCTGATTCACCCTTCAGGTTTCACCTTCTCCTTCTCCTTCTTCTGCTTCTTCTGATTCACCCTCCAGACTTCACCTTCTACTTCTCCTTCTTCTGATTCACACTCCAGACTTCACCTTCTCCTTCTCCTTCTTCTACTTCTTCTGATTCACCCTCCAGACTTCACCTTCTCCTTCTCCTTCTTCTACTTCTTCTGATTCACCCTCCAGTCTTCACCTTCTCCTTCTCCTTCTTCTGCTTCTTCTGCTTCACCCTCCAGACTTCACCTTCTACTTCTCTTTCTTCTGCTTCTTCTGATTCACCCTCCAGACTTCACCTTCTCCTTCTCCTTCTTCTGATTCTTCTGATTCACCCTCCAGACTTCACCTTCTCCTTCTCCTTCTTCTGCTTCTTCTGATTCACTCTCCAGACTTCACCTTCTTCTTCTCCTTATTCTGCTTCTTCTGCTTCACCCTCCAGACTTCACCTTCTCCTTCTCCTTCTTCTACTTCTTCTGATTCACCCTCCAGACTTCACCTTCTCCTTCTCCTTCTTCTGCTTCTTCTGATTCACCCTCCAGACTTCACCTTCTCCTTCTCCTTATTCTGCTTCTTCTGATTCACCCTCCACACTTCACCTTCTCCTTCTCCTTCTTCTGCTTCTTCTGATTCACCCTCCAGACTTCACCTTCTCCTTCTCCTTCTTCTGCTTCTTCTGATTCACCCTCCAGACTTCACCTTCTCCTTCTCCTTCTTCTACTTCTTCTGATTCACCCTCCAGACTTTACCTTCTCCTTCTCCTTCTTCTGCTTCTTCTGATTCACCCTCCAGATCTCCCCATCTCCTTCTCCTTCTTCTGCTTCTTCAGCTTCACCCTCCAGACTTCACCTTCTCCTTCTCCTTCTTCTGCTTCTTCTGATTCACCCTCCAGACTTCATCTTCTCCTTCTCCTTCTTCTGCTTCTTCTGATTCACCCTCCAGACTTTACCTTCTCCTTCTCCTTCTTCTGCTTCTTCTGATTCACCCTCCAGATCTCCCCATCTCCTTCTCCTTCTTCTGCTTCTTCAGCTTCACCCTCCAGACTTCACCTTCTCCTTCTCCTTCTTCTGCTTCTTCTGATTCACCCTCCAGACTTCACCTTCTCCTTCTCCTTCTTCTACTTCTTCTGATTCACCCTCCAGACTTCATCTTCTCCTTCTCCTTCTTCTGCTTCTTCTGATTCACCCTCCAGACTTCACCTTCTCCTTCTCCCTCTTCTGCTTCTTCTGATTCACCCTCCAGTCTTCACCTTCTCCTTCTCCTTCTTCTACTTCTTTTGATTCACCCTCCAGACTTCACCTTCTCCTTCTCCTTTTTCTACTTCTTCTGATTCACCCTCCAGACTTCACCTTCTCCTTCTCCTTCTTCTACTTCTTCTGATTCACCCTCCAGACTTCACCTTCTCCTTCTCCTTCTTCTACTTCTTCTGAATCACCCTCCAGACTTCACCTTCTCCTTCTCCTTCTTCTACTTCTTCTGATTCACCCTCCAGACTTCACCTTCTCCTTCTCCTTCTTCTACTTCTTCTGATTCACCCTCCAGACTTCACCTTCTCCTTCTCCTTCTTCTACTTCTTCTGATTCACCCTCCAGACTTAACTTTCTCCTTCTCCTTCTTCTGCTTCTTCTGATTCACCCTCCAGACTTCACCTTCTCCTTCTCCTTCTTCTGCTTCTTCTGATTCACCCTCCAGACTTCACCTTCTCCTTCTCCTTCTTCTGCTTCTTCTGATTCACCCTCCAGACCTCACCATCTCATTCTCCTTCTTCTACTTCTTCTGATTCACCCTACAGACTTCATCTTCTCCTTCTCCTTCTTCTGCTTCTTCTGATTCACCCTCCAGACTTTACCTTCTCCTTCTCCTTCTTCTGCTTCTTCTGATTCACCCTCCAGATCTCCCCATCTCCTTCTCCTTCTTCTGCTTCTTCAGCTTCACCCTCCAGACTTCACCTTCTCCTTCTCCTTCTTCTGCTTCTTCTGATTCACCCTCCAGACTTCACCTTCTCCTTCTCCTTCTTCTACTTCTTCTGATTCACCCTCCAGACTTCATCTTCTCCTTCTCCTTCTTCTGCTTCTTCTGATTCACCCTCCAGACTTCACCTTCTCCTTCTCCCTCTTCTGCTTCTTCTGATTCACCCTCCAGTCTTCACCTTCTCCTTCTCCTTCTTCTACTTCTTTTGATTCACCCTCCAGACTTCACCTTCTCCTTCTCCTTTTTCTACTTCTTCTGATTCACCCTCCAGACTTCACCTTCTCCTTCTCCTTCTTCTACTTCTTCTGAATCACCCTCCAGACTTCACCTTCTCCTTCTCCTTCTTCTACTTCTTCTGATTCACCCTCCAGACTTCACCTTCTCCTTCTCCTTCTTCTACTTCTTCTGATTCACCCTCCAGACTTCACCTTCTCCTTCTCCTTCTTCTACTTCTTCTGCTTCCCCCTCCAGACTTCACCTTCTCCTTCTCCTTCTTCTGCTTCTTCTGATTCACCCTCCAGACTTCACCATCTCCTTCTCCTTCTCCTACTTCTTCTGATTCACCCTCCAGACTTCACCTTCTCCTTCTCCTTCTTCTGCTTCTTCTGATTCACACTCCAGACTTCACCTTCTCCTTCTCCTTCGTTTACTTCTTTTGATTCACCCTCCAGACTACACCTTCTCCTTCTCCTTCTTCTTCTTCTTCTGATTCACCCTCCAGACTTCACCTTCTCCTTCTCCTTCTTCTGCTTCTTCTGATTCACCCTCCAGACTTCACCTTCTCCTTCTCCTTCTTCTACTTCTTCTGATTCACCCTCCAGACTTCACCTTCTCCTTCTCCTTCTTCTACTTCTTCTGATTCACCCTCCAGACTTCACCTTCTCCTTCTTCTACTTCTTCTGCTTCCCCCTCCAGACTTCACCTTCTCCTTCTCCTTCTTCTGCTTCTTCTGATTCACCCTCCAGACTTCACCTTCTCCTTCTCCTTCTTCTACTTCTTCTGATTCACCCTCCAGACTTCACCTTCTCCTTCTCCTTCTTCTACTTCTTCTGAATCACCCTCCAGACTTCACCTTCTCCTTCTCCTTCTTCTACTTCTTCTGAATCACCCTCCAGACTTCACCTTCTCCTTCTCCTTCTTCTACTTCTTCTGCTTCACCCCCCTGACTTCACCTTCTCCTTCTCCTTCTTCTGCTTCGTCTGATTCACCCTCCTAACTTTACCTTCTCCTTCTCCTTCTTCTGCTTCTTCTGATTCACCCTTCTGACTTCACCTTCTCCTTCTCCTTCTTCTGCTTCTTCTGATTCACCCTTCAGGTTTCACCTTCTCCTTCTCCTTCTTCTGCTTCTTCTGATTCACCCTCCAGACTTCACCTTCTACTTCTCCTTCTTCTGATTCACACTCCAGACTTCACCTTCTCCTTCTCCTTCTTCTACTTCTTCTGATTCACCCTCCAGACTTCACCTTCTCCTTCTCCTTCTTCTACTTCTTCTGATTCACCCTCCAGTCTTCACCTTCTCCTTCTCCTTCTTCTGCTTCTTCTGCTTCACCCTCCAGACTTCACCTTCTACTTCTCTTTCTTCTGCTTCTTCTGATTCACCCTCCAGACTTCACCTTCTCCTTCTCCTTCTTCTGATTCTTCTGATTCACCCTCCAGACTTCACCTTCTCCTTCTCCTTCTTCTGCTTCTTCTGATTCACTCTCCAGACTTCACCTTCTTCTTCTCCTTATTCTGCTTCTTCTGCTTCACCCTCCAGACTTCACCTTCTCCTTCTCCTTCTTCTACTTCTTCTGATTCACCCTCCAGACTTCACCTTCTCCTTCTCCTTCTTCTGCTTCTTCTGATTCACCCTCCAGACTTCACCTTCTCCTTCTCCTTATTCTGCTTCTTCTGATTCACCCTCCACACTTCACCTTCTCCTTCTCCTTCTTCTGCTTCTTCTGATTCACCCTCCAGACTTCACCTTCTCCTTCTCCTTCTTCTGCTTCTTCTGATTCACCCTCCAGACTTCACCTTCTCCTTCTCCTTCTTCTACTTCTTCTGATTCACCCTCCAGACTTCATCTTCTCCTTCTCCTTCTTCTGCTTCTTCTGATTCACCCTCCACACTTCACCTTCTCCTTCTCCTTCTTCTGCTTCTTCTGATTCACCCTCCAGACTTCACCTTCTCCTTCTCCTTCTTCTACTTCTTCTGATTCACCCTCCAGACTTCATCTTCTCCTTCTCCTTCTTCTGCTTCTTCTGATTCACCCTCCACACTTCACCTTCTCCTTCTCCTTCTTCTACTTCTTCTGATTCACCCTCCAGACTTCACCTTCTCCTTCTACTTCTTCTGCTTCTTCTGATTCACCCTCCAGACTTCACCTTCTCCTTCTCCTTCTTCTGCTTCTTCTGATTCACCCTCCAGACTTCACCTCCTCCTTCTCCTTCTTCTGCTTCTTCTGATTCACCCTCCAGACTTCACCTTCTCCTTCTCCTTCTTCTGCTTCTTCTGATTCACCCTCCAGACTTCACCATCTCCTTCTCCTTCTCCTACTTCTTCTGATTCACCCTCCAGACTTCACCTTCTCCTTCTCCTTCTTCTGCTTCTTCTGATTCACCCTCCAGACTTCACCTTCTCCTTCTCCTTCGTTTACTTCTTTTGATTCACCCTCCAGACTACACCTTCTCCTTCTCCTTCTTCTTCTTCTTCTGATTCACCCTCCAGACTTCACCTTCACCTTCTCCTTCTTCTGCTTCTTCTGATTCACCCTCCAGACTTCACCTTCTCCTTCTCCTTCTTCTACTTCTTCTGATTCACCCTCCAGACTTCACCTTCTCCTTCTACTTCTTCTGCTTCTTCTGATTCACCCTCCAGACTTCACCTTCTCCCTCTCCTTCTTCTGCTTCTTCTGATTCACCCTCCAGAGTTCACCTCCTCCTTCTCCTTCTTCTGCTTCTTCTGATTCACCCTCCAGACTTCACCTTCTCCTTCTCCTTCTTCTGCTTCTTCTGATTCACCCTCCAGACTTCACCATCTCCTTCTCCTTCTTCTACTTCTTCTGATTCACCCTCCAGACTTCACCTTCTCCTTCTCCTTCTTCTGCTTCTTCTGATTCACCCTCCAGACTTCACCTTCTCCTTCTCCTTCGTTTACTTCTTTTGATTCACCCTCCAGACTACACCTTCTCCTTCTCCTTCTTCTTCTTCTTCTGATTCACCCTCCAGACTTCACCTTCACCTTGTCCTTCTTCTGCTTCTTCTGATTCACCCTCCAGACTTCACCTTCTCCTTCTCCTTCTTCTACTTCTTCTGATTCACCCTCCAGACTTCACCTTCTCCTTCTCCTTCTTCTACTTCTTCTGATTCACCCTCCAGACTTCACCTTCTCCTTCTCCTTCTTCTACTTCTTCTGCTTCCCCCTCCAGACTTCACCTTCTCCTTCTCCTTCTTCTGCTTCTTCTGATTCACCCTCCAGACTTCACCTTCTCCTTCTCCTTCTTCTACTTCTTCTGATTCACCCTCCAGACTTCACCTTCTCCTTCTCCTTCTTCTACTTCTTCTGAATCACCCTCCAGAGTTCACCTTCTCCTTCTCCTTCTTCTACTTCTTCTGATTCACCCTCCTGACTTCACCATCTCCTTCTCCTTCTTCTACTTCTTCTGCTTCACCCCCCTGACTTCACCTTCTCCTTCTCCTTCTTCTGCTTCGTCTGATTCACCCTCCTAACTTTACCTTCTCCTTCTCCTTCTTCTGCTTCTTCTGATTCACCCTTCTGACTTCACCTTCTCCTTCTCCTTCTTCAGCTTCTTCTGATTCACCCTCCAGACTTAACTTTCTCCTTCTCCTTCTTCTGCTTCTTCTGATTCACCCTCCAGACTTCACCTTCTCCTTCTCCTTCTTCTGCTTCTTCTGATTCACCCTCCAGACTTCACCTTCTCCTTCTCCTTCTTCTGCTTCTTCTGATTCACCCTCCAGACCTCACCATCTCCTTCTCCTTCTTCTACTTCTTCTGATTCACCCTACAGACTTCATCTTCTCCTTCTCCTTCTTCTGCTTCTTCTGATTCACCCTCCAGACTTTACCTTCTCCTTCTCCTTCTTCTGCTTCTTCTGATTCACCCTCCAGACCTCCCCATCTCCTTCTCCTTCTTCTGCTTCTTCAGCTTCACCCTCCAGACTTCACCTTCTCCTTCTCCTTCTTCTGCTTCTTCTGATTCACCCTCCAGACTTCACCTTCTCCTTCTCCTTCTTCTACTTCTTCTGATTCACCCTCCAGACTTCATCTTCTCCTTCTCCTTCTTCTGCTTCTTCTGATTCACCCTCCAGACTTCACCTTCTCCTTCTCCCTCTTCTGCTTCTTCTGATTCACCCTCCAGACTTCACCTTCTCCTTCTCCTTCTTCTACTTCTTCTGCTTCCCCCTCCAGACTTCACCTTCTCCTTCTCCTTCTTCTGCTTCTTCTGATTCACCCTCCAGACTTCACCTTCTCCTTCTCCTTCTTCTACTTCTTCTGATTCACCCTCCAGACTTCACCTTCTCCTTCTCCTTCTTCTACTTCTTCTGAATCACCCTCCAGAGTTCACCTTCTCCTTCTCCTTCTTCTACTTCTTCTGATTCACCCTCCTGACTTCACCATCTCCTTCTCCTTCTTCTACTTCTTCTGCTTCACCCCCCTGACTTCACCTTCTCCTTCTCCTTCTTCTGCTTCGTCTGATTCACCCTCCTAACTTTACCTTCTCCTTCTCCTTCTTCTGCTTCTTCTGATTCACCCTTCTGACTTCACCTTCTCCTTCTCCTTCTTCAGCTTCTTCTGATTCACCCTCCAGACATAACTTTCTCCTTCTCCTTCTTCTGCTTCTTCTGATTCACCCTCCAGACTTCACCTTCTCCTTCTCCTTCTTCTGCTTCTTCTGATTCACCCTCCAGACTTCACCTTCTCCTTCTCCTTCTTCTGCTTCTTCTGATTCACCCTCCAGACTTCACCTTCTCCTTCTCCTTCTTCTACTTCTTCTGAATCACCCTCCAGACTTCACCTTCTCCTTCTCCTTCTTCTACTTCTTCTGATTCACCCTCCAGACTTCACCTTCTCCTTCTCCTTCTTCTACTTCTTCTGATTCACCCTCCAGACTTCACCTTCTCCTTCTCCTTCTTCTACTTCTTCTGCTTCCCCCTCCAGACTTCACCTTCTCCTTCTCCTTCTTCTGCTTCTTCTGATTCACCCTCCAGACTTCACCATCTCCTTCTCCTTCTCCTACTTCTTCTGATTCACCCTCCAGACTTCACCTTCTCCTTCTCCTTCTTCTGCTTCTTCTGATTCACCCTCCAAACTTCACCTTCTCCTTCTCCTTCGTTTACTTCTTTTGATTCACCCTCCAGACTACACCTTCTCCTTCTCCTTCTTCTTCTTCTTCTGATTCACCCTCCAGACATCACCTTCTCCTTCTCCTTCTTCTGCTTCTTCTGATTCACCCTCCAGACTTCACCTTCTCCTTCTCCTTCTTCTACTTCTTCTGATTCACCCTCCAGACTTCACCTTCTCCTTCTCCTTCTTCTACTTCTTCTGATTCACCCTCCAGACTTCACCTTCTCCTTCTCCTTCTTCTACTTCTTCTGCTTCCCCCTCCAGACTTCACCTTCTCCTTCTCCTTCTTCTGCTTCTTCTGATTCACCCTCCAGACTTCACCTTCTCCTTCTCCTTCTTCTACTTCTTCTGATTCACCCTCCAGACTTCACCTTCTCCTTCTCCTTCTTCTACTTCTTCTGAATCACCCTCCAGACTTCACCTTCTCCTTCTCCTTCTTCTACTTCTTCTGATTCACCCTCCTGACTTCACCATCTCCTTCTCCTTCTTCTACTTCTTCTGCTTCACCCCCCTGACTTCACCTTCTCCTTCTCCTTCTTCTGCTTCGTCTGATTCACCCTCCTAACTTTACCTTCTCCTTCTCCTTCTTCTGCTTCTTCTGATTCACCCTTCTGACTTCACCTTCTCCTTCTCCTTCTTCTGCTTCTTCTGATTCACCCTTCAGGTTTCACCTTCTCCTTCTCCTTCTTCTGCTTCTTCTGATTCACCCTCCAGACTTCACCTTCTACTTCTCCTTCTTCTGATTCACACTCCAGACTTCACCTTCTCCTTCTCCTTCTTCTACTTCTTCTGATTCACCCTCCAGACTTCACCTTCTCCTTCTCCTTCTTCTACTTCTTCTGATTCACCCTCCAGTCTTCACCTTCTCCTTCTCCTTCTTCTGCTTCTTCTGCTTCACCCTCCAGACTTCACCTTCTACTTCTCTTTCTTCTGCTTCTTCTGATTCACCCTCCAGACTTCACCTTCTCCTTCTCCTTCTTCTGATTCTTCTGATTCACCCTCCAGACTTCACCTTCTCCTTCTCCTTCTTCTGCTTCTTCTGATTCACTCTCCAGACTTCACCTTCTTCTTCTCCTTATTCTGCTTCTTCTGCTTCACCCTCCAGACTTCACCTTCTCCTTCTCCTTCTTCTACTTCTTCTGATTCACCCTCCAGACTTCACCTTCTCCTTCTCCTTCTTCTGCTTCTTCTGATTCACCCTCCAGACTTCACCTTCTCCTTCTCCTTATTCTGCTTCTTCTGATTCACCCTCCACACTTCACCTTCTCCTTCTCCTTCTTCTGCTTCTTCTGATTCACCCTCCAGACTTCACCTTCTCCTTCTCCTTCTTCTGCTTCTTCTGATTCACCCTCCAGACTTCACCTTCTCCTTCTCCTTCTTCTACTTCTTCTGATTCACCCTCCAGACTTCATCTTCTCCTTCTCCTTCTTCTGCTTCTTCTGATTCACCCTCCACACTTCACCTTCTCCTTCTCCTTCTTCTGCTTCTTCTGATTCACCCTCCAGACTTCGCCTTCCCCTTCTTCTTTTTCTACTTCTTCTGATTTACCCTCCAGACTTCACCGTCTCCTTCTCCTTCTACTTCTTCTGTTTCACCCTCCTGTCTTCACCTTCTCCTTCTCCTTCTTCTGCATCTTCTGATTCACCCTCCAGACTTCACCTTCTCCTTCTCCTTCTTCTGCTTCTTCTGATTCACCCTCCTGACTTCACCTTCTCCTTCTCCTTCTTCTGCTTCTTCTGATTCACCCTCCAGACTTCACCTTCTCCTTCTCCTTCTTCTACTTCTTCTGATTCACCCTCCAGACTTCACCTTCTCCTTCTACTTCTTCTGCTTCTTCTGATTCACCCTCCAGACTTCACCTTCTCCTTCTCCTTCTTCTGCTTCTTCTGATTCACCCTCCAGACTTCACCTCCTCCTTCTCCTTCTTCTGCTTCTTCTGATTCACCCTCCAGACTTCACCTTCTCCTTCTCCTTCTTCTGCTTCTTCTGATTCACCCTCCAGACTTCACCATCTCCTTCTCCTTCTCCTACTTCTTCTGATTCACCCTCCAGACTTCACCTTCTCCTTCTCCTTCTTCTGCTTCTTCTGATTCACCCTCCAGACTTCACCTTCTCCTTCTCCTTCGTTTACTTCTTTTGATTCACCCTCCAGACTACACCTTCTCCTTCTCCTTCTTCTTCTTCTTCTGATTCACCCTCCAGACTTCACCTTCTCCTTCTCCTTCTTCTGCTTCTTCTGATTCACCCTCCAGACTTCACCTTCTCCTTCTCCTTCTTCTACTTCTTCTGATTCACCCTCCAGACTTCACCTTCTCCTTCTCCTTCTTCTACTTCTTCTGATTCACCCTCCAGACTTCACCTTCTCCTTCTCCTTCTTCTACTTCTTCTGCTTCCCCCTCCAGACTTCACCTTCTCCTTCTCCTTCTTCTGCTTCTTCTGATTCACCCTCCAGACTTCACCTTCTCCTTCTCCTTCTTCTACTTCTTCTGATTCACCCTCCAGACTTCACCTTCTCCTTCTCCTTCTTCTACTTCTTCTGAATCACCCTCCAGACTTCACCTTCTCCTTCTCCTTCTTCTACTTCTTCTGATTCACCCTCCTGACTTCACCATCTCCTTCTCCTTCTTCTACTTCTTCTGCTTCACCCCCCTGACTTCACCTTCTCCTTCTCCTTCTTCTGCTTCGTCTGATTCACCCTCCTAACTTTACCTTCTCCTTCTCCTTCTTCTGCTTCTTCTGATTCACCCTTCTGACTTCACCTTCTCCTTCTCCTTCTTCAGCTTCTTCTGATTCACCCTCCAGACTTCACCTTCTCCTTCTCCTTCTTCTGCTTCTTCTGATTCACCCTCCAGACTTCACCTCCTCCTTCTCCTTCTTCTGCTTCTTCTGATTCACCCTCCAGACTTCACCTTCTCCTTCTCCTTCTTCTGCTTCTTCTGATTCACCCTCCAGACTTCACCATCTCCTTCTCCTTCTCCTACTTCTTCTGATTCACCCTCCAGACTTCACCTTCTCCTTCTCCTTCTTCTGCTTCTTCTGATTCACCCTCCAGACTTCACCTTCTCCTTCTCCTTCGTTTACTTCTTTTGATTCACCCTCCAGACTACACCTTCTCCTTCTCCTTCTTCTTCTTCTTCTGATTCACCCTCCAGACTTCACCTTCTCCTTCTCCTTCTTCTGCTTCTTCTGATTCACCCTCCAGACTTCACCTTCTCCTTCTCCTTCTTCTACTTCTTCTGATTCACCCTCCAGACTTCACCTTCTCCTTCTCCTTCTTCTACTTCTTCTGATTCACCCTCCAGACTTCACCTTCTCCTTCTCCTTCTTCTACTTCTTCTGCTTCCCCCTCCAGACTTCACCTTCTCCTTCTCCTTCTTCTGCTTCTTCTGATTCACCCTCCAGACTTCACCTTCTCCTTCTCCTTCTTCTACTTCTTCTGATTCACCCTCCAGACTTCACCTTCTCCTTCTCCTTCTTCTACTTCTTCTGAATCACCCTCCAGACTTCACCTTCTCCTTCTCCTTCTTCTACTTCTTCTGATTCACCCTCCTGACTTCACCATCTCCTTCTCCTTCTTCTACTTCTTCTGCTTCACCCCCCTGACTTCACCTTCTCCTTCTCCTTCTTCTGCTTCGTCTGATTCACCCTCCTAACTTTACCTTCTCCTTCTCCTTCTTCTGCTTCTTCTGATTCACCCTTCTGACTTCACCTTCTCCTTCTCCTTCTTCAGCTTCTTCTGATTCACCCTCCAGACTTAACTTTCTCCTTCTCCTTCTTCTGCTTCTTCTGATTCACCCTCCAGACTTCACCTTCTCCTTCTCCTTCTTCTGCTTCTTCTGATTCACCCTCCAGACTTCACCTTCTCCTTCTCCTTCTTCTGCTTCTTCTGATTCACCCTCCAGACCTCACCATCTCCTTCTCCTTCTTCTACTTCTTCTGATTCACCCTACAGACTTCATCTTCTCCTTCTCCTTCTTCTGCTTCTTCTGATTCACCCTCCAGACTTCACCTTCTCCTTCTCCTTCTTCTGCTTCTTCTGATTCACCCTCCAGACCTCCCCATCTCCTTCTCCTTCTTCTGCTTCTTCAGCTTCACCCTCCAGACTTCACCTTCTCCTTCTCCTTCTTCTGCTTCTTCTGATTCACCCTCCAGACTTCACCTTCTCCTTCTCCTTCTTCTACTTCTTCTGATTCACCCTCCAGACTTCATCTTCTCCTTCTCCTTCTTCTGCTTCTTCTGATTCACCCTCCAGACATCACCTTCTCCTTCTCCCTCTTCTGCTTCTTCTGATTCACCCTCCAATCTTCACCTTCTCCTTCTCCTTCTTCTGCTTCTTCTGCAGCGCCCTCCAGACTTCACCTTCTCCTTCTCCTTCTTCTGCTTCTTCGGATTCACCCTCCTGACTTCACCTTCTCCTTCTCCTTCTTCTACTTCTTCTGCTTCACCCCCCTGACTTCACCTTCTCCTTCTCCTTCTTCTGCTTCTTCTGATTCACCCTCCTAACTTCACCTTCTCCTTCTCCTTCTTGTGCTTCTTCTGATTCACCCTCCTGACTTCACCTTCTCCTTCTCCTTCTTCTACTTCTTCTGATTCACCCTCCTGACTTCACCATCTCCTTCTCCTTCTTCTGCTTCTTCTGCTTCACCCTCCAGACTTCACCTTCTGCTTCTCCTTCTTCTGCTTCTTCTGCTTCACCCTCCAGACTTCACCTTCTCCTTCTCCTTCTTCTGCTTCTTCTGCTTCACCCTCCTGACTTCACCTTCTCCTTCTCCTTCTTCTACTTCTACTGATTCACCCTCCAGACTTCACCTTCTCCTTCTCCATCTTATGCTTCTTCTGCTTCACCCTCCAGACTTCACCTTCTCCTTCTCCTTCTTCTGCTTCTTCTGCTTCGCCCTCCAGACTTCACCTTCTCCTTCTTCTTCTGCTTCTTCTGCTTCAACCTCCTGACTTCACCTTCTCCTTCTCCTTCTTCTACTTCTTCTGATTCACCCTCCAGACTTCACCTTCTCCTTCTCCTTCTTCTGCTTCTTCTGCTTCACCCTCCAATCTTCACCTTCTCCTTCTCCTTCTTCTGCTTCTTCTGCAGCGCCCTCCAGACTTCACCTTCTCCTTCTCCTTCTTCTGCTTCTTCGGCTTCACCCTCCTGACTTCACCTTCTCCTTCTCCTTCTTCTACTTCTTCTGCTTCACCCCCCTGACTTCACCTTCTCCTTCTCCTTCTTCTGCTTCTTCTGATTCACCCTCCTAACTTCACCTTCTCCTTCTCCTTCTTGTGCTTCTTCTGATTCACCCTCCTGACTTCACCTTCTCCTTCTCCTTCTTCTGCTTCTTCTAATACACCCTCCAGACTTCACCTTCTCCTTCTCCTTCTTCTGCTTCTTCTGATTCACCCTCCAGACTTCACCTTCTCCTTTTCCTTCTTCTGCTTCATCTGATTCACCCTCCAGACTTCACCTTCTCCTTCTCCTTCTTCTGCTTCTTCCGATTCACCCTCCAGACCTCACCATCTCCTTCTCCTTCTTCTACTTCTTCTGATTCACCCTCCAGACTTCATCTTCTCCTTCTCCTTCTTCTGCTTCTTCTGATTCACCCTCCAGACTTCACCTTCTCCTTCTCCTTCTTCTGCTTCTTCTGATTCACCCTCCAGACTTCACCTTCTCCTTCTCCTTGTTCTACTTCTTCTGATTCACCCTCCAGACTTCACCTTCTCCTTCTACTTCTGCTTCTTCTGATTCACCCTCCAGACTTCACCTTCTCCTTCTCCTTCTTCTGCTTCTTCTGATTCACCCTCCAGACTTCACCTCCTCCTTCTCCTTCTTCTGCTTCTTCTGATTCACCCTCCAGACTTCACCTTCTCCTTCTCCTTCTTCTGCTTCTTCTGATTCACCCTCCAGACTTCACCATCTCCTTCTCCTTCTTCTACTTCTTCTGATTCACCCTCCAGACTTCACCTTCTCCTCCTCCTTCTTCTACTTCTTCTGATTCACCCTCCAGACTTAACCTTCTGCTTCTCCTTCTTCTACTTCTTCTGCTTCTCCCTCCAGACTTCACCTTCTCCTTCTCCTTCTTCTGCTTCTTCTGATTCACCCTCCAGAATTCACCTTCTCCTTCTCCTTCTTCTACTTCTTCTGATTCACCCTCCAGACTTCACCTTCTCCTTCTCCTTCTTCTACATCTTCTGATTCACCCTCCAGACTTCACCTTCTCCTTCTCCTTCTTCTACTTCTTCTGATTCACCCTCCTGACTTCACCATCTCCTTCTCCTTCTTCTGCTTCTACTGCTTCACCCTCCAGACTTCACCTTCTCCTTCTCCTTCTTCTGCTTCTTCTGCTTCACCCTCCAGACTTCACCTTCTCCTTCTCCTTCTTCTGCTTCTTCTGCTTCACCCTCCTGACTTCACCTTCTCCTTCTCCTTCTTCTATTCTACTGATTCACCCTCCAGACTTCACCTACTCCTTCTCCTTCTTCTGCTTCTTCTGCTTCACCCTCCAGACTTCACCTTCAACTTCTGCTTCTTCTGCTCCTTCTGCTTCGCCCTCCAGACTTCACCTTCTCCTTCTCCTTCTTCTGCTTCTTCTGCGTCACCCTCCAGACTTCACCTTCTCCTTCTCCTTCTTCTACTTCTTCTGCTTCAACCTCCTGACTTCACCTTCTCCTTCTCCTTCTTCTACTTCTTCTGATTCACCCTCCAGACTTCACCTTCTCCTTCTCCTTCTTCTGCTTCTTCTGCTTCACCCTCCTGACTTCACCTTCTCCTTCTCCTTCTTCTACTTCTTCTGCTACACCCCCCTGACTTCACCTTCTCCTTCTCCTTCTTCTGCTTCTTCTGATTCACCCTCCTAACTTCACCTTCTCCTTCTCCTTCTTCTGCTTCTTCTGATTCACCCTCCTGACTTCACCTTCTCCTTCTCCTTCTTCTGCTTCTTCTGATTCACCCTCCAGACTTCACCTTCTCCTTCTCCTTCTTCTGCTTCTTCTGATTCACCCTCCAGACCTCACCATCTCCTTCTCCTTCTTCTACTTCTTCTGATTCACCCTCCAGACTTTATATTCTCCTTCTCCTTCTTCTGCATCTTCTAATTCACCCTCCAGACTTCACCTTCTACTTCTCCTTCTTCTGCTTCTTCTGATTCACACTCCAGACTTCACCTTCTCCTTCTCCTTCTTCTACTTCTTCTGATTCACCCTCCAGTCTTCACCTTCTCCTTCTCCTTCTTCTGCTTCTTCTGCTTCACCCTCCAGACTTCACCTTCTACTTCTCTTTCTTCTGCTTCTTCTGATTCACCCTCCAGACTTCACCTTCTCCTTCTCCTTCTTCTGACTCTGCTGATTCACCCTCCAGACTTCACCTTCTCCTTCTCCTTCTTCTGCTTCTTCTGATTCACCCTCCTGACTTCACCTTCTCCTTCTCCTTCTTCTACTTCTTCTGATTCACCCTCCTGACTTCACCTTCTCCTTCTCCTTCTACTTCTTCTGCTTCACCCTCCAGACTTCACCTTCTCCTTCTCCTTCTTCTACTTCTTCTGATTCACCCTCCAGACTTCACCTTCTCCTTCTCCTTCTTCTGCTTCTTCTGATTCACTCTCCAGACTTCACCTTCTTCTTCTCCTTATTCTGCTTCTTCTGCTTCACCCTCCAGACTTCACCTTCTCCTTCTCCTTCTTCTACTTCTTCTGATTCACCCTCCAGACTTCACCTTCTCCTTCTCCTTCTTCTGCTTCTTCTGATTCACCCTCCAGACTTCACCTTCTCCTTCTCCTTATTCTGCTTCTTCTGATTCACCCTCCAGACTTCACCTTCTCCTTCTCCTTCTTCTGCTTCTTCTGATTCACCCTCCAGTTTTCACCTTCTCCTTCTCCTTCTTCTGCTTCTTCTGATTCACCCTCCAGACTTCACCTTCTCCTTCTCCTTCTTCTACTTCTTCTGATTCACCCTCCAGACTTCATCTTCTCCTTCTCCTTCTTCTGCTTCTTCTGATTCACCCTCCAGACTTCACCTTCTCCTTCTCCTTCTTCTGCTTCTTCTGATTCACCCTCCAGACTTCACCTTCTCCTTCTCCTTCTTCTACTTCTTCTGATTCACCCTCCAGACTTCACCTTCTCCTTCTCCTTCTTCTCCTTCTTCTGATTCACCCTCCAGACTTCACCTTCTCCTTCTCCTTCTTCTGCTTCTTCTGATTCACCCTCCAGACTTCATCTTCTCCTTCTCCTTCTTCTGCTTCTTCTGATTCACCCTCCAGACTTCACCTTCTCCTTCTCCTTCTTCTGCTTCTTCTGATTCACCGTTCAGACTTCACCTTGTCCTTCTCCTTCTTCTGCTTCTTCTGATTCACCCTCCAGACCTCACCTTCTCCTTCTCCTTCTTCTACTTCTTCTGATTCACCCTCCAGACTTCATCTTCTCCTTCTCCTTCTTCTGCTTCTTCTGATTCACCCTCCAGACGTCACCTCCTCCTGCTCCTTCTTCTGCTTCTTCTGATTCACCCTCCAGACTTCGCCTTCTCCTTCTCCTTCTTCTACTTCTTCTGATTCACCCTCCAGACTTCACCTTCTGCTTCTCCTTCTTCTACTTCTTCTGATTCACCCTCCAGTCTTCACCTTCTCCTTCTCCTTCTTCTGCTTCTTCTGATTCACCCTCCAGACTTCACCTTCTCCTTCTCCTTCTTCTGCATCTTCTGATTCACCCTCCTGACTTCACCTTCTCCTTCTCCTTCTTCTGCTTCTTCTGATTCACCCCCCAGACTTCACCTTCTCCTTCTCCTTCTTCTGCTTCTTCTGATTCACCCTCCAGACTTCACCATCTCCTTCTCCTTCTTCTACTTCTTCCGATTCACCCTCCAGACTTCACCATCTCCTTCTCCTTCTTCTGCTTCTACTGCTTCACCCTCCAGACTTCACCTTCTCCTTCTCCTTCTTCTGCTTCTTCTGCTTCACCCTCCAGACTTCACCTTCTCCTTCTCCTTCTTCTGCTTCTTCTGCTTCACCCTCCTGACTTCACCTTCTCCTTCTCCTTCTTCTATTCTACTGATTCACCCTCCAGACTTCACCTACTCCTTCTCCTTCTTCTGCTTCTTCTGCTTCACCCTCCAGACTTCACCTTCAACTTCTGCTTCTTCTGCTCCTTCTGCTTCGCCCTCCAGACTTCACCTTCTCCTTCTCCTTCTTCTGCTTCTTCTGCGTCACCCTCCAGACTTCACCTTCTCCTTCTCCTTCTTCTACTTCTTCTGCTTCAACCTCCTGACTTCACCTTCTCCTTCTCCTTCTTCTACTTCTTCTGATTCACCCTCCAGACTTCACCTTCTCCTTCTCCTTCTTCTGCTTCTTCTGCTTCACCCTCCTGACTTCACCTTCTCCTTCTCCTTCTTCTACTTCTTCTGCTTCACCCCCCTGACTTCACCTTCTCCTTCTCCTTCTTCTGCTTCTTCTGATTCACCCTCCTAACTTCACCTTCTCCTTCTCCTTCTTCTGCTTCTTCTGATTCACCCTCCTGACTTCACCTTCTCCTTCTCCTTCTTCTGCTTCTTCTGATTCACCCTCCAGACTTCACCTTCTCCTTCTCCTTCTTCTGCTTCTTCTGATTCACCCTCCAGACTTCACCTTCTCCTTCTCCTTCTTCTGCTTCTTCTGATTCACCCTCCAGACCTCACCATCTCCTTCTCCTTCTTGTACTTCTTCTGATTCACCCTCCAGACTTTATATTCTCCTTCTCCTTCTTCTGCATCTTCTAATTCACCCTCCAGACTTCACCTTCTACTTCTCCTTCTTCTGCTTCTTCTGATTCACACTCCAGACTTCACCTTCTCCTTCTCCTTCTTCTACTTCTTCTGATTCACCCTCCAGACTTCACCTTCTCCTTCTCCTTCTTCTACTTCTTCTGATTCACCCTCCAGTCTTCACCTTCTCCTTCTCCTTCTTCTGCTTCTTCTGCTTCACCCTCCAGACTTCACCTTCTACTTCTCTTTCTTCTGCTTCTTCTGATTCACCCTCCAGACTTCACCTTCTCCTTCTCCTTCTTCTGACTCTGCTGATTCACCCTCCAGACTTCACCTTCTCCTTCTCCTTCTTCTGCTTCTTCTGATTCACCCTCCTGACTTCACCTTCTCCTTCTCCTTCTTCTACTTCTTCTGATTCACCCTCCTGACTTCACCTTCTCCTTCTCCTTCTACTTCTTCTGCTTCACCCTCCAGACTTCACCTTCTCCTTCTCCTTCTTCTACTTCTTCTGATTCACCCTCCAGACTTCACCTTCTCCTTCTCCTTCTTCTGCTTCTTCTGATTCACTCTCCAGACTTCACCTTCTTCTTCTCCTTATTCTGCTTCTTCTGCTTCACCCTCCAGACTTCACCTTCTCCTTCTCCTTCTTCTACTTCTTCTGATTCACCCTCCAGACTTCACCTTCTCCTTCTCCTTCTTCTGCTTCTTCTGATTCACCCTCCAGACTTCACCTTCTCCTTCTCCTTATTCTGCTTCTTCTGATTCACCCTCCAGACTTCACCTTCTCCTTCTCCTTCTTCTGCTTCTTCTGATTCACCCTCCAGTTTTCACCTTCTCCTTCTCCTTCTTCTGCTTCTTCTGATTCACCCTCCAGACTTCACCTTCTCCTTCTCCTTCTTCTACTTCTTCTGATTCACCCTCCAGACTTCATCTTCTCCTTCTCCTTCTTCTGCTTCTTCTGATTCACCCTCCAGACTTCACCTTCTCCTTCTCCTTCTTCTGCTTCTTCTGATTCACCCTCCAGACTTCACCTTCTCCTTCTCCTTCTTCTACTTCTTCTGATTCACCCTCCAGACTTCACCTTCTCCTTCTCCTTCTTCTCCTTCTTCTGATTCACCCTCCAGACTTCACCTTCTCCTTCTCCTTCTTCTGCTTCTTCTGATTCACCCTCCAGACTTCACCTTCTCCTTCTCCTTCTTCTGCTTCTTCTGATTCACCCTCCAGACTTCACCTTCTCCTTCTCCTTCTTCTGCTTCTTCTGATTCACCGTTCAGACTTCACCTTGTCCTTCTCCTTCTTCTGCTTCTTCTGATTCACCCTCCAGACCTCACCTTCTCCTTCTCCTTCTTCTACTTCTTCTGATTCACCCTCCAGACTTCATCTTCTCCTTCTCCTTCTTCTGCTTCTTCTGATTCACCCTCCAGACGTCACCTCCTCCTGCTCCTTCTTCTGCTTCTTCTGATTCACCCTCCAGACTTCGCCTTCTCCTTCTCCTTCTTCTACTTCTTCTGATTCACCCTCCAGACTTCACCTTCTGCTTCTCCTTCTTCTACTTCTTCTGATTCACCCTCCAGTCTTCACCTTCTCCTTCTCCTTCTTCTGCTTCTTCTGATTCACCCTCCAGACTTCACCTTCTCCTTCTCCTTCTTCTGCATCTTCTGATTCACCCTCCTGACTTCACCTTCTCCTTCTCCTTCTTCTGCTTCTTCTGATTCACCCGCCAGACTTCACCTTCTCCTTCTCCTTCTTCTGCTTCTTCTGATTCACCCTCCAGACTTCACCATCTCCTTCTCCTTTTTCTACTTCTTCCGATTCACCCTCCAGACTTCACCTTCTCCTTCTCCTTCTTCTGCTTCTTCTGATTCACCCTCCAGACTTCACCTTCTCCTCCTCCTTCTTCGACTTCTTCTGATTCACCCTCCAGACTTCACCTTCTGCTTCTCCTTCTTCTACTTCTTCTGCTTCTCCCTCCAGACTTCACCTTCTCCTTCTCCTTCTTCTGCTTCTTCTGATTCACCCTCCAGACTTCACCTTCTCCTTCTCCTTCTTCTACTTCTTCTGATTCACCCTCCAGACTTCACCTTCTCCTTCTCCTTCTTCTACTTCTTCTGATTCACCCTCCTGACTTCACCATCTCCTTCTCCTTCTTCTGCTTCTACTGCTTCACCCTCCAGACTTCACCTTCTCCTTCTCCTTCTTCTGCTTCTTCCGCTTCACCCTCCAGACTTCACCTTCTCCTTCTCCTTCTTCTGCTTCTTCTGCTTCACCCTCCTGACTTCACCTTCTCCTTCTCCTTCTTCTATTCTACTGATTCACCCTCCAGACTTCACCTACTCCTTCTCCTTCTTCTGCTTCTTCTGCTTCACCCTCCAGACTTCACCTTCAACTTCTCCTTCTTCTGCTTGTTCTGCTTCGCCCTCCAGACTTCACCTTCTCCTTCTCCTTCTTCTGCTTCTTCTGCTTCACCCTCCAGACTTCACCTTCTCCTTCTCCTTCTTCTGCTTCTTCTGCTTCAACCTCCTGACTTCACCTTCTCCTTCTCCTTCTTCTACTTCTTCTGATTCACCCTCCAGACTTCACCTTCTCCTTCTCCTTCTTCTGCTTCTTCTGCTTCACCCTCCTGACTTCACCTTCTCCTTCTCCTTCTTCTACTTCTTCTGCTTCACCCCCCTGACTGCACCTTCTCCTTCTCCTTCTTCTGCTTCTTCTGATTCACCCTCCAGACTTCACCTTCTCCTCCTCCTTCTTCTACTTCTTCTGATTCACCCTCCAGACTTCATCTTCTCCTTCTCCTTCTTCTGCTTCTTCTGATTCACCCTCCAGACTTCACCTTCTCCTTCTCCTTCTTCTGCTTCTTCTGATTCACCCTCCAGACTTCACCTTCTCCTTCTCCTTGTTCTACTTCTTCTGATTCACCCTCCAGACTTCACCTTCTCCTTCTACTTCTGCTTCTTCTGATTCACCCTCCAGACTTCACCTTCTCCTTCTCCATCTTCTGCTTCTTCTGATTCACCCTCCAGACTTCACCTCCTCCTTCTCCTTCTTCTGCTTCTTCTGATTCACCCTCCAGACTTCACCTTCTCCTTCTCCTTCTTCTGCTTCTTCTGATTCACCCTCCAGACTTCACCATCTCCTTCTCCTTCTTCTACTTCTTCTGATTCACCCTCCAGACTTCACCTTCTCCTCCTCCTTCTTCTACTTCTTCTGATTCACCCTCCAGACTTAACCTTCTGCTTCTCCTTCTTCTACTTCTTCTGCTTCTCCCTCCAGACTTCACCTTCTCCTTCTCCTTCTTCTGCTTCTTCTGATTCACCCTCCAGAATTCACCTTCTCCTTCTCCTTCTTCTACTTCTTCTGATTCACCCTCCAGACTTCACCTTCTCCTTCTCCTTCTTCTACATCTTCTGATTCACCCTCCAGACTTCACCTTCTCCTTCTCCTTCTTCTACTTCTTCTGATTCACCCTCCTGACTTCACCATCTCCTTCTCCTTCTTCTGCTTCTACTGCTTCACCCTCCAGACTTCACCTTCTCCTTCTCCTTTTTCTGCTTCTTCTGCTTCACCCTCCAGACTTCACCTTCTCCTTCTCCTTCTTCTGCTTCTTCTGCTTCACCCTCCTGACTTCACCTTCTCCTTCTCCTTCTTCTATTCTACTGATTCACCCTCCAGACTTCACCTACTCCTTCTCCTTCTTCTGCTTCTTCTGCTTCACCCTCCAGACTTCACCTTCAACTTCTGCTTCTTCTGCTCCTTCTGCTTCGCCCTCCAGACTTCACCTTCTCCTTCTCCTTCTTCTGCTTCTTCTGCGTCACCCTCCAGACTTCACCTTCTCCTTCTCCTTCTTCTACTTCTTCTGCTTCAACCTCCTGACTTCACCTTCTCCTTCTCCTTCTTCTACTTCTTCTGATTCACCCTCCAGACTTCACCTTCTCCTTCTCCTTCTTCTGCTTCTTCTGCTTCACCCTCCTGACTTCACCTTCTCCTTCTCCTTCTTCTACTTCTTCTGCTTCACCCCCCTGACTTCACCTTCTCCTTCTCCTTCTTCTGCTTCTTCTGATTCACCCTCCTAACTTCAGCTTCTCCTTCTCCTTCTTCTGCTTCTTCTGATTCACCCTCCTGACTTCACCTTCTCCTTCTCCTTCTTCTGCTTCTTCTGATTCACCCTCCAGACTTCACCTTCTCCTTCTCCTTCTTCTGCTTCTTCTGATTCACCCTCCATACTTCACCTTCTCCTTCTCCTTCTTCTGCTTCTTCTGATTCACCCTCCAGACCTCACCATCTCCTTCTCCTTCTTCTACTTCTTCTGATTCACCCTCCAGACTTTATATTCTCCTTCTCCTTCTTCTGCATCTTCTGATTCACCCTCCAGACTTCACCTTCTACTTCTCCTTCTTCTGCTTCTTCTGATTCACACTCCAGACTTCACCTTCTCCTTCTCCTTCTTCTACTTCTTCTGATTCACCCTCCAGACTTCACCTTCTCCTTCTCCTTCTTCTACTTCTTCTGATTCACCCTCCAGTCTTCACCTTCTCCTTCTCCTTCTTCTGCTTCTTCTGCTTCACCCTCCAGACTTCACCTTCTACTTCTCTTTCTTCTGCTTCTTCTGATTCACCCTCCAGACTTCACCTTCTCCTTCTCCTTCTTCTGATTCTGCTGATTCACCCTCCAGACTTCACCTTCTCCTTCTCCTTCTTCTGCTTCTTCTGATTCACCCTCCTGACTTCACCTTCTCCTTCTCCTTCTTCTACTTCTTCTGATTCACCCTCCTGACTTCACCTTCTCCTTCTCCTTATTCTGCTTCTTCTGCTTCACCCTCCAGACTTCACCTTCTCCTTCTCCTTCTTCTACTTCTTCTGATTCACCCTCCAGACTTCACCTTCTCCTTCTCCTTCTTCTGCTTCTTCTGATTCACCCTCCAGACTTCACCTTCTCCTTCTCCTTATTCTGCTTCTTCTGATTCACCCTCCAGACTTCACCTTCTCCTTCTCCTTCTTCTGCTTCTACTGATTCACCCTCCAGACTTCACCTTCTCCTTCTCCTTCTTCTGCTTCTTCTGATTCACCCTCCAGACTTCACCTTCTCCTTCTCCTTCTTCTACTTCTTCTGATTCACCCTCCAGTCTTCATCTTCTCCTTCTCCTTCTTCTGCTTCGTCTGATTCACCCTCCAGACTTCACCTTCTCCTTCTCCTTCTTCTGCTTCTTCTGATTCACCCTCCAGACTTCACCTTCTCCTTCTTCTACTTCTTCTGATTCACCCTCCAGACTTCATCTTCTCCTTCTCCTTCTTCTCCTTCTTCTGATTCACCCTCCAGACTTCACCTTCTCCTTCTCCTTCTTCTGCTTCTTCTGATTCACCCTCCAGACTTCACCTTCTCCTTCTCCTTCTTCTGCTTCTTCTGATTCACCCTCCAGACTTCACCTACTCCTTCTCCTTCTTCTGCTTCTTTTGCTTCACCCTCCAGACTTCACCTTCAACTTCTGCTTCTTCTGCTCCTTCTGCTTCGCCCTCCAGACTTCACCTTCTCCTTCTCCTTCTTCTGCTTCTTCTGCGTCACCCTCCAGACTTCACCTTCTCCTTCTCCTTCTTCTACTTCTTCTGCTTCAACCTCCTGACTTCACCTTCTCCTTCTCCTTCTTCTACTTCTTCTGATTCACCCTCCAGACTTCACCTTCTCCTTCTCCTTCTTCTGCTTCTTCTGCTTCACCCTCCTGACTTCACCTTCTCCTTCTCCTTCTTCTACTTCTTCTGCTACACCCCCCTGACTTCACCTTCTCCTTCTCCTTCTTCTGCTTCTTCTGATTCACCCTCCTAACTTCACCTTCTCCTTCTCCTTCTTCTGCTTCTTCTGATTCACCCTCCTGACTTCACCTTCTCCTTCTCCTTCTTCTGCTTCTTCTGATTCACCCTCCAGACTTCACCTTCTCCTTCTCCTTCTTCTGCTTCTTCTGATTCACCCTCCAGACTTCACCTTCTCCTTCTCCTTCTTCTGCTTCTTCTGATTCACCCTCCAGACCTCACCATCTCCTTCTCCTTCTTCTACTTCTTCTGATTCACCCTCCAGACTTTATATTCTCCTTCTCCTTCTTCTGCATCTTCTAATTCACCCTCCAGACTTCACCTTCTACTTCTCCTTCTTCTGCTTCTTCTGATTCACACTCCAGACTTCACCTTCTCCTTCTCCTTCTTCTACTTCTTCTGATTCACCCTCCAGACTTCACCTTCTCCTTCTCCTTCTTCTACTTCTTCTGATTCACCCTCCAGTCTTCACCTTCTCCTTCTCCTTCTTCTGCTTCTTCTGCTTCACCCTCCAGACTTCACCTTCTACTTCTCTTTCTTCTGCTTCTTCTGATTCACCCTCCAGACTTCACCTTCTCCTTCTCCTTCTTCTGACTCTGCTGATTCACCCTCCAGACTTCACCTTCTCCTTCTCCTTCTTCTGCTTCTTCTGATTCACCCTCCTGACTTCACCTTCTCCTTCTCCTTCTTCTACTTCTTCTGATTCACCCTCCTGACTTCACCTTCTCCTTCTCCTTGTACTTCTTCTGCTTCACCCTCCAGACTTCACCTTCTCCTGCTCCTTCTTCTACTTCTTCTGATTCACCCTCCAGACTTCACCTTCTCCTTCTCCTTCTTCTGCTTCTTCTGATTCACTCTCCAGACTTCACCTTCTTCTTCTCCTTATTCTGCTTCTTCTGCTTCACCCTCCAGACTTCACCTTCTCCTTCTCCTTCTTCTACTTCTTCTGATTCACCCTCCAGACTTCACCTTCTCCTTCTCCTTCTTCTGCTTCTTCTGATTCACCCTCCAGACTTCACCTTCTCCTTCTCCTTATTCTGCTTCTTCTGATTCACCCTCCAGACTTCACCTTCTCCTTCTCCTTCTTCTGCTTCTTCTGATTCACCCTCCAGTTTTCACCTTCTCCTTCTCCTTCTTCTGCTTCTTCTGATTCACCCTCCAGACTTCACCTTCTCCTTCTCCTTCTTCTACTTCTTCTGATTCACCCTCCAGACTTCATCTTCTCCTTCTCCTTCTTCTGCTTCTTCTGATTCACCCTCCAGACTTCACCTTCTCCTTCTCCTTCTTCTGCTTCTTCTGATTCACCCTCCAGACTTCACCTTCTCCTTCTCCTTCTTCTACTTCTTCTGATTCACCCTCCAGACTTCACCTTCTCCTTCTCCTTCTTCTCCTTCTTCTGATTCACCCTCCAGACTTCACCTTCTCCTTCTCCTTCTTCTGCTTCTTCTGATTCACCCTCCAGACTTCATCTTCTCCTTCTCCTTCTTCTGCTTCTTCTGATTCACCCTCCAGACTTCACCTTCTCCTTCTCCTTCTTCTGCTTCTTCTGATTCACCGTTCAGACTTCACCTTGTCCTTCTCCTTCTTCTGCTTCTTCTGATTCACCCTCCAGACCTCACCTTCTCCTTCTCCTTCTTCTACTTCTTCTGATTCACCCTCCAGACTTCATCTTCTCCTTCTCCTTCTTCTGCTTCTTCTGATTCACCCTCCAGACGTCACCTCCTCCTGCTCCTTCTTCTGCTTCTTCTGATTCACCCTCCAGACTTCGCCTTCTCCTTCTCCTTCTTCTACTTCTTCTGATTCACCCTCCAGACTTCACCTTCTGCTTCTCCTTCTTCTACTTCTTCTGATTCACCCTCCAGTCTTCACCTTCTCCTTCTCCTTCTTCTGCTTCTTCTGATTCACCCTCCAGACTTCACCTTCTCCTTCTCCTTCTTCTGCATCTTCTGATTCACCCTCCTGACTTCACCTTCTCCTTCTCCTTCTTCTGCTTCTTCTGATTCACCCCCCAGACTTCACCTTCTCCTTCTCCTTCTTCTGCTTCTTCTGATTCACCCTCCAGACTTCACCATCTCCTTCTCCTTCTTCTACTTCTTCCGATTCACCCTCCAGACTTCACCATCTCCTTCTCCTTCTTCTGCTTCTACTGCTTCACCCTCCAGACTTCACCTTCTCCTTCTCCTTCTTCTGCTTCTTCTGCTTCACCCTCCAGACTTCACCTTCTCCTTCTCCTTCTTCTGCTTCTTCTGCTTCACCCTCCTGACTTCACCTTCTCCTTCTCCTTCTTCTATTCTACTGATTCACCCTCCAGACTTCACCTACTCCTTCTCCTTCTTCTGCTTCTTCTGCTTCACCCTCCAGACTTCACCTTCAACTTCTGCTTCTTCTGCTCCTTCTGCTTCGCCCTCCAGACTTCACCTTCTCCTTCTCCTTCTTCTGCTTCTTCTGCGTCACCCTCCAGACTTCACCTTCTCCTTCTCCTTCTTCTACTTCTTCTGCTTCAACCTCCTGACTTCACCTTCTCCTTCTCCTTCTTCTACTTCTTCTGATTCACCCTCCAGACTTCACCTTCTCCTTCTCCTTCTTCTGCTTCTTCTGCTTCACCCTCCTGACTTCACCTTCTCCTTCTCCTTCTTCTACTTCTTCTGCTTCACCCCCCTGACTTCACCTTCTCCTTCTCCTTCTTCTGCTTCTTCTGATTCACCCTCCTAACTTCACCTTCTCCTTCTCCTTCTTCTGCTTCTTCTGATACACCCTCCTGACTTCACCTTCTCCTTCTCCTTCTTCTGCTTCTTCTGATTCACCCTCCAGACTTCACCTTCTCCTTCTCCTTCTTCTGCTTCTTCTGATTCACCCTCCAGACTTCACCTTCTCCTTCTCCTTCTTCTGCTTCTTCTGATTCACCCTCCAGACCTCACCATCTCCTTCTCCTTCTTCTACTTCTTCTGATTCACCCTCCAGACTTTATATTCTCCTTCTCCTTCTTCTGCATCTTCTAATTCACCCTCCAGACTTCACCTTCTACTTCTCCTTCTTCTGCTTCTTCTGATTCACACTCCAGACTTCACCTTCTCCTTCTCCTTCTTCTACTTCTTCTGATTCACCCTCCAGACTTCACCTTCTCCTTCTCCTTCTTCTACTTCTTCTGATTCACCCTCCAGTCTTCACCTTCTCCTTCTCCTTCTTCTGCTTCTTCTGCTTCACCCTCCAGACTTCACTTTCTACTTCTCTTTCTTCTGCTTCTTCTGATTCACGCTCCAGACTTCACCTTCTCCTTCTCCTTCTTCTGACTCTGCTGATTCACCCTCCAGACTTCACCTTCTCCTTCTCCTTCTTCTGCTTCTTCTGATTCACCCTCCTGACTTCACCTTCTCCTTCTCCTTCTTCTACTTCTTCTGATTCACCCTCCTGACTTCACCTTCTCCTTCTCCTTCTACTTCTTCTGCTTCACCCTCCAGACTTCACCTTCTCCTTCTCCTTCTTCTACTTCTTCTGATTCACCCTCCAGACTTCACCTTCTCCTTCTCCTTCTTCTGCTTCTTCTGATTCACTCTCCAGACTTCACCTTCTTCTTCTCCTTATTCTGCTTCTTCTGCTTCACCCTCCAGACTTCACCTTCTCCTTCTCCTTCTTCTACTTCTTCTGATTCACCCTCCAGACTTCACCTTCTCCTTCTCCTTCTTCTGCTTCTTCTGATTCACCCTCCAGACTTCACCTTCTCCTTCTCCTTATTCTGCTTCTTCTGATTCACCCTCCAGACTTCACCTTCTCCTTCTCCTTCTTCTGCTTCTTCTGATTCACCCTCCAGTTTTCACCTTCTCCTTCTCCTTCTTCTGCTTCTTCTGATTCACCCTCCAGACTTCACCTTCTCCTTCTCCTTCTTCTACTTCTTCTGATTCACCCTCCAGACTTCATCTTCTCCTTCTCCTTCTTCTGCTTCTTCTGATTCACCCTCCAGACTTCACCTTCTCCTTCTCCTTCTTCTGCTTCTTCTGATTCACCCTCCAGACTTCACCTTCTCCTTCTCCTTCTTCTACTTCTTCTGATTCACCCTCCAGACTTCACCTTCTCCTTCTCCTTCTTCTCCTTCTTCTGATTCACCATCCAGACTTCACCTTCTCCTTCTCCTTCTTCTGCTTCTTCTGATTCACCCTCCAGACTTCACCTTCTCCTTCTCCTTCTTCTGCTTCTTCTGATTCACCCTCCAGACTTCACCTTCTCCTTCTCCTTCTTCTGCTTCTTCTGATTCACCGTTCAGACTTCACCTTGTCCTTCTCCTTCTTCTGCTTCTTCTGATTCACCCTCCAGACCTCACCTTCTCCTTCTCCTTCTTCTACTTCTTCTGATTCACCCTCCAGACTTCATCTTCTCCTTCTCCTTCTTCTGCTTCTTCTGATTCACCCTCCAGACGTCACCTCCTCCTGCTCCTTCTTCTGCTTCTTCTGATTCACCCTCCAGACTTCGCCTTCTCCTTCTCCTTCTTCTACTTCTTCTGATTCACCCTCCAGACTTCACCTTCTGCTTCTCCTTCTTCTACTTCTTCTGATTCACCCTCCAGTCTTCACCTTCTCCTTCTCCTTCTTCTGCTTCTTCTGATTCACCCTCCAGACTTCACCTTCTCCTTCTCCTTCTTCTGCATCTTCTGATTCACCCTCCTGACTTCACCTTCTCCTTCTCCTTCTTCTGCTTCTTCTGATTCACCCGCCAGACTTCACCTTCTCCTTCTCCTTCTTCTGCTTCTTCTGATTCACCCTCCAGACTTCACCATCTCCTTCTCCTTCTTCTACTTCTTCCGATTCACCCTCCAGACTTCACCTTCTCCTTCTCCTTCTTCTGCTTCTTCTGATTCACCCTCCAGACTTCACCTTCTCCTCCTCCTTCTTCGACTTCTTCTGATTCACCCTCCAGACTTCACCTTCTGCTTCTCCTTCTTCTACTTCTTCTGCTTCTCCCTCCAGACTTCACCTTCTCCTTCTCCTTCTTCTGCTTCTTCTGATTCACCCTCCAGACTTCACCTTCTCCTTCTCCTTCTTCTACTTCTTCTGATTCACCCTCCAGACTTCACCTTCTCCTTCTCCTTCTTCTACTTCTTCTGATTCACCCTCCTGACTTCACCATCTCCTTCTCCTTCTTCTGCTTCTACTGCTTCACCCTCCAGACTTCACCTTCTCCTTCTCCTTCTTCTGCTTCTTCTGCTTCACCCTCCAGACTTCACCTTCTCCTTCTCCTTCTTCTGCTTCTTCTGCTTCACCCTCCTGACTTCACCTTCTCCTTCTCCTTCTTCTATTCTACTGATTCACCCTCCAGACTTCACCTTCTCCTTCTCCTTCTTCTACATCTTCTGATTCACCCTCCAGACTTCACCTTCTCCTTCTCCTTCTTCTACTTCTTCTGATTCACCCTCCTGACTTCACCATCTCCTTCTCCTTCTTCTGCTTCTACTGCTTCACCCTCCAGACTTCACCTCCTCCTGCTCCTTCTTCTGCTTCTTCTGATTCACCCTCCAGACTTCACCTTCTCCTTCTCCTTCTTCAACTTCTTCTGATTCACCCTCCGGACTTCACCTTCTGCTTCTCCTTCTTCGACTTCTTCTGATTCACCCTCCAGTCTTCACCTTCTCCTTCTCCTTCTTCTGCTTCTTCTGATTCACCCTCCAGACTTCACCTTCTCCTTCTCCTTCTTCTGCATCTTCTGATTCACTCTCCTGACTTCACCTTCTCCTTCTCCTTCTTCTGCTTCTTCTGATTCACCCTCCAGACTTCACCTTCTCCTTCTCCTTCTTCTTCTTCTTCTGATTCAACCTCCAGATTTCACCTTCTCCTTCTACTTCTTCTGCTTCTTCTGATTCACCCTCCACACTTCACCTTCTCCTTCTCCTTCTTCTGCTTCTTCTGTTCACCCTCCAGACTTCATCTTCCCTTCTCCTTCTTCTGCTTCTTCTGATTCACCCTCCAGACTTCACCTTCTCCTTCTCCTTCTTCTGCTTCTTCTGATTCACCCTCCAGACTTCACCTTCTCCTTCTCCTTCTTCTACTTCTTCTGATTCACCCTCCAGAGTTCACCTTCTCCTTCTCCTTCTTCTGCTTCTTCTGATTCACCCTCCAGACTTCACCTTCGCCTTCTCCTTCTTCTGCTTCTTCTGATTCACCCTCCAGACCTCACCATCTCCTTCTCCTTCTTCTACTTCTTCTGATTCACCCTCCAGACTTCATCTTCTCCTTCTCCTTCTTCTGCTTCTTCTGATTCACCCTCCAGACTTCACGTTCTCCTTCTCCTTCTTCTGCTTCTTCTGATTCACCCTCCAGACTTCACCTTCTCCTTCTCCTTCTTCTACTTCTTCTGATTCACCCTCCAGACTTCACCTTCTCCTTCTGCTTCTTCTGCTTCTTCTGATTCACCCTCCAGACCTCCCCATCTCCTTCTCTGTCTTCTGCTTCTTCAGCTTCACCCTCCAGACTTCACCTTCTCCTTCTCTTTCTTCTGCTTCTTCTGATTCACCCTCCAGACTTCACCTTCTCCTTCTCCTTCTTCTGATTCTTCTGATTCACCCTCCAGACTTCACCATCTCCTTCTCCTTCTTCTGCTTCTTCTGATACAGCCTCCTGACTTCACCTTCTCCTTCTCCTTCTTCAACTTCTTCTGCTTCACCCTCCAGGCTTCACCTTCTCCTTCTCCTTCTTCTACTTCTTCTGATTCACCCTCCAGACTTCACCTTCTCCTTCTCCTTCTTCTGCTTCTTCTGATTCACCCTCCAGACTTCACCTTCTCCTTTTCCTTTTCCTGCTTCTTCTGATTCACCCTCAAGACTTCACCTTCTCCTTCTCCTTCTTCTGCTTCTTCTGATTCACCCTCCAGACCTCACCTTCTCCTTCTCCTTCTTCTACTTCTTCTGATTCACCCTCCAGACTTCGTCTTCTCCTTCTCCTTCTTCTGCTTCTTCTGATTCACCCTCAAGACTTCACCTTCTCCTTCTCCTTCTTCTGCTTCTTCTGATTCACACTTCAGACTTCACCTTCTCCTTCTCCTTCTTCTGCTTCTTCTGATTCACCCTCCAGACCTCACCTTCTCCTTCTCCTTCTTCTACTTCTTCTGATTCACCCTCCAGACTTCGTCTTCTCCTTCTCCTTCTTCTGCTTCTTCTGATTCATCCTCCACACTTCACCTTCTCCTTCTCCTTCTTCTGCTTCTTCTGATTCACCCTCCAGACTTCGCCTTCTCCTTCTTCTTCTTCTACTTCTTCTGATTCACCCTCCAGACTTCACCGTCTCCTTCTCCTTCTTCTACTTCTTCTGATTCACCCTCCAGTCTTCACCTTCTCCTTCTCCTTCTTCTGCTTCTTCTGATTCACCCTCCAGACTTCACCTTCTCCTTCTCCTTCTTCTGCTTCTTCTGATTCACCCTCCTGACTTCACCTTCTCCTTCTCCTTCTTCTGCTTCTTCTGATTCACCCTCCAGACTTCACCTTCTCCTTCTCCTTCTTCTACTTCTTCTGATTCACCCTCCAGACTTCACCTTCTCCTTCTCCTTCTTCTACTTCTTCTGATTCACCCTCCTGACTTCACCATCTCCTTCTCCTTCTTCTGCTTCTACTGCTTCACCCTCCAGACTTCACCTTCTCCTTCTCCTTCTTCTGCTTCATCTGCTTCACCCTCCAGACTTCACCTTCTCCTTCTCCTGCTTCTGCTTCTTCTGCTTCACCCTCCAGACTTCATCTTCTCCTTCTCCTTCTTCTGCTTCTTCTGATTCACCCTCCAGACTTCACCTTCTCCTTCTCCTTCTTCTGCTTCTTCTGATTCACCCTCCAGACTTCACCTTCTCCTTCTCCTTCTTCTACTTCTTCTGATTCACCCTCCAGACTTCACCTTCTCCTTCTGCTTCTTCTGCTTCTTCTGATTCACCCTCCAGACCTCCCCATCTCCTTCTCCATCTTCTGCTTCTTCAGCTTCACCCTCCAGACTTCACCTTCTCCTTCTCTTTCTTCTGCTTCTTCTGATTCACCCTCCAGACTTCACCTTCTCCTTCTCCTTCTTCTGCTTCTTCTGCTTCAACCTCCTGACTTCACCTTCTCCTTCTCCTTCTTCTACTTCTTCTGATTCACCCTCCAGACTTCACCTTCTCCTTCTCCTTCTTCTGCTTCTTCTGCTTCACCCTCCAATCTTCACCTTCTCCTTCTCCTTCTTCTGCTTCTTCTGCTGCGCCCTCCAGACTTCACCTTCCCCTTCTCCTTCTTCTGCTTCTTCTGCTTCACCCTCCTGACTTCACCTTCTCCTTCTCCTTCTTCTACTTCTTCTGCTTCACCCCCCTGACTTCACCTTCTCCTTCTCCTTCTTCCGCTTCTTCTGATCCACCCTCCTAACTTCACCTTCTCCTTCTCCTTCTTCTGCTTCTTCTGATTCACCCTCCAGACTTCACCTTCTCCTTCTCCTTCTTCTGCTTCTTCTGATTCACCCTCCTGACTTCACCTTCTCCTTCTCCTTCTTCTGCTTCTTCTGATTCACCCTCCAGACTTCACCTTCTCCTTCTCCTTCTTCTACTTCTTCTGATTCACACTCCAGACTTCACCTTCTCCTTCTGCTTCTTCTACTTCTTCAGATTCACCCTCCTGACTTCACCATCTCCTTCTCCTTCTTCTGCTTCTACTGCTTCACCCTCCAGACTTCACCTTCTCCTTCTCCTTCTTCTGCTTCTTCTGCTTCACCCTCCAGACTTCACCTTCTCCTTCTCCTTCTTCTGCTTCTTCTGCTTCACCCTCCTGACTTCACCTTCTCCTTCTCCTTCTTCTACTTCTACTGATTCACCCTCCAGACTTCACCTAATCCTTCTCCTTCTTCTGCTTCTTCTGCTTCACCCTGCAGACTTCACCTTCAACTTCTCCTTCTTCTGCTTCTTCTGCTTCGCCCTCCAGACTTCACCTTCTCCTTCTCCTTCTTCTGCTTCTTCTGCTTCACCCTCCAGACTTCACCTTCTCCTTCTCCTTCTTCTGCTTCTTCTGCTTCAACCTCCTGACTTCACCTTCTCCTTCTCCTTCTTCTACTTCTTCTGATTCACCCTCCAGACTTCACCTTCTCCTTCTCCTTCTTCTGCTTCTTCTGCTTCACCCTCCAATCTTCACCTTCTCCTTCTCCTTCTTCTGCTTCTTCTGCTGCGCCCTCCAGACTTCACCTTCCCCTTCTCCTTCTTCTGCTTCTTCTGCTTCACCCTCCTGACTTCACCTTCTCCTTCTCCTTCTTCTACTTCTTCTGCTTCACCCCCCTGACTTCACCTTCTCCTTCTCCTTCTTCTGCTTCTTCTGATCCACCCTCCTAACTTCACCTTCTCCTTCTCCTTCTTCTGCTTCTTCTGATTCACCCTCCTGACTTCACCTTCTCCTTCTCCTTCTTCTGCTTCTTCTGATTCACTTTCCAGACTTCACCTTCTCCTTCTCCTTCTTCTGCTTCTTCTGATTCACCCTCCAGACTTCACCTTCTCCTTCTCCTTCTTCTGCTTCTTCTGATTCACCCTCCAGACCTCACCTTCTCCTTCTCCTTCTTCTGCTTCTTCTGATTCACCCTCCTGACTTCACCAGCTCCTTCTCCTTCTTCTGCTTCTACTGCTTCACCCTCCAGACTTCACCTTCTCCTTCTCCTTCTTCTGCTTCTTCTGCTTCACCCTCCAGACTTCACCTTCTCCTTCTCCTTCTTCTGCTTCTTCTGCTTCACCCTCCTGGCTTCACCTTCTCCTATTCTACTGATTCACCCTCCAGACTTCACCTACTCCTTCTCCTTCTTCTGCTTCACCCTCCAGACATCACCTTCAACTTCTCCTTCTTCTGCTTCTTCTGCTTCGCCCTCCAGACTTCACCTTCTCCTTCTCCTTCTTCTGCTTCTTCTGCTTCACCCTCCAGACTTCACCTTCTCCTTCTCCTTCTTCTGCTTCTTCTGCTTCAACCTCCTGACTTCACCTTCTCCTTCTCCTTCTTCTACTTCTTCTGATTCACCCTCCAGACTTCACCTTCTCCTTCTCCATCTTCTGCTTCTTCTGCTTCACCCTCCAATCTTCACCTTCTCCTTCTTCTGCTTCTTCTGCTGCGCCCTCCAGACCTCACCTTCTCCTTCTCCTTCTTCTGCTTCTTCTGCTTCACCCTCCTGACTTCACCTTCTCCTTCTCCTTCTTCTACTTCTTCTGCTTCACCCCCCTGACTTCACCTTCTCCTTCTCCTTCTTCTGCTTCTTCTGATTCACCCTCCTAACTTCACCTTCTCCTTCTCCTTCTTCTGCTTCTTCTGATTCACCCTCCTGACTTCACCTTCTCCTTCTCCTTCTTCTGCTTCTTCTGATTCACCCTCCAGACCTCACCTTCTCCTTCTCCTTCTTCTGCTTCTTCTGATTCACCCTCCAGACTTCACCTTCTCCTTCTCCTTCTTCTGCTTCTTCTGATTCACCCTCCAGACCTCACCATCTCCTTCTCCTTCTTCTACTTCTTCTGATTCACCCTCCAGACTTTATATTCTCCTTCTCCTTCTTCTGCTTCTTCTGATTCACCCTCCAGACTTCACCTTCTCCTTCTCCTTCTTCTGCTTCTTCTGATTCACCCTCCTGACTTCACCTTCTCCTTCTCCTTCTTCTGCTTCTTCTGATTCACCCTCCAGACTTCACCTTCTCCTTCTCCTTCTTCTACTTCTTCTGATTCACCCTCCAGACTTCACCTTCTCCTTCTGCTTCTTCTACTTCTTCAGATTCACCCTCCTGACTTCACCATCTCCTTCTCCTTCTTCTGCTTCTACTGCTTCACCCTCCAGACTTCACCTTCTCCTTCTCCTTCTTCTGCTTCTTCTGCTTCACCCTCCAGACTTCACCTTCTCCTTCTCCTTCTTCTGCTTCTTCTGCTTCACCCTCCTGACTTCACCTTCTCCTTCTCCTTCTTCTACTTCTACTGATTCACCCTCCAGACTTCACCTAATCCTTCTCCTTCTTCTGCTTCTTCTGCTTCACCCTGCAGACTTCACCTTCAACTTCTCCTTCTTCTGCTTCTTCTGCTTCGCCCTCCAGACTTCACCTTCTCCTTCTCCTTCTTCTGCTTCTTCTGCTTCACCCTCCAGACTTCACCTTCTCCTTCTCCTTCTTCTGCTTCTTCTGCTTCAACCTCCTGACTTCACCTTCTCCTTCTCCTTCTTCTACTTCTTCTGATTCACCCTCCAGACTTCACCTTCTCCTTCTCCTTCTTCTGCTTCTTCTGCTTCACCCTCCAATCTTCACCTTCTCCTTCTTCTGCTTCTTCTGCTGCGCCCTCCAGACCTCACCTTCTCCTTCTCCTTCTTCTGCTTCTTCTGCTTCACCCTCCTGACTTCACCTTCTCCTTCTCCTTCTTCTACTTCTTCTGCTTCACCCCCCTGACTTCACCTTCTCCTTCTCCTTCTTCTGCTTCTTCTGATCCACCCTCCTAACTTCACCTTCTCCTTCTCCTTCTTCTGCTTCTTCTGATTCACCCTCCTGACTTCACCTTCTCCTTCTCCTTCTTCTGCTTCTTCTGCTTCACCCTCCAATCTTCACCTTCTCCTTCTCCTTCTTCTGCTTCTTCTGCTGCGCCCTCCAGACTTCACCTTCCCCTTCTCCTTCTTCTGCTTCTTCTGCTTCACCCTCCTGACTTCACCTTCTCCTTCTCCTTCTTCTACTTCTTCTGCTTCACCCCCCTGACTTCACCTTCTCCTTCTCCTTCTTCTGCTTCTTCTGATCCACCCTCCTAACTTCACCTTCTCCTTCTCCTTCTTCTGCTTCTTCTGATTCACCCTCCTGACTTCACCTTCTCCTTCTCCTTCTTCTGCTTCTTCTGATTCACTTTCCAGACTTCACCTTCTCCTTCTCCTTCTTCTGCTTCTTCTGATTCACCCTCCAGACTTCACCTTCTCCTTCTGCTTCTTCTACTTCTTCAGATTCACCCTCCTGACTTCACCTTCTCCTTCTCCTTCTTCTACTTCTACTGATTCACCCTCCAGACTTCACCTAATCCTTCTCCTTCTTCTGCTTCTTCTGCTTCACCCTGCAGACTTCACCTTCAACTTCTCCTTCTTCTGCTTCTTCTGCTTCGCCCTCCAGACTTCACCTTCTCCTTCTCCTTCTTCTGCTTCTTCTGCTTCACCCTCCAGACTTCACCTTCTCCTTCTCCTTCTTCTGCTTCTTCTGCTTCAACCTCCTGACTTCACCTTCTCCTTCTCCTTCTTCTACTTCTTCTGATTCACCCTCCAGACTTCACCTTCTCCTTCTCCTTCTTCTGCTTCTTCTGCTTCACCCTCCAATCTTCACCTTCTCCTTCTCCTTCTTCTGCTTCTTCTGCTGCGCCCTCCAGACTTCACATTCCCCTTCTCCTTCTTCTGCTTCTTCTGCTTCACCCTCCTGACTTCACCTTCTCCTTCTCCTTCTTCTACTTATTCTGCTTCACCCCCCTGACTTCACCTTCTCCTTCTCCTTCTTCTGCTTCTTCTGATCCACCCTCCTAACTTCACCTTCTCCTTCTCCTTCTTCTGCTTCTTCTGATTCACCCTCCTGACTTCACCTTCTCCTTCTCCTTCTTCTGCTTCTTCTGATTCACTTTCCAGACTTCACCTTCTCCTTCTCCTTCTTCTGCTTCTTCTGATTCACCCTCCAGACTTCACCTTCTCCTTCTCCTTCTTCTGCTTCTTCTGATTCACCCTCCAGACCTCACCATCTCCTTCTCCTTCTTCTACTTTTTCTGATTCACCCTCCAGACTTTATCTTCTCCTTCTCCTTCTTCTGCTTCTTCTGATTCACCCTCCAGACTTCACCTTCTCCTTCTCCTTCTTCTGCTTCTTCTGCTTCACCCTCCTGACTTCACCTTCTCCTTCTCCTTCTTCTGCTTCTTCTGATTCACCCTCCTGACTTCACCAGCTCCTTCTCCTTCTTCTGCTTCTACTGCTTCACCCTCCAGACTTCACCTTCTCCTTCTCCTTCTTCTGCTTCTTCTGCTTCACCCTCCAGACTTCACCTTCTCCTTCTCCTTCTTCTGCTTCTTCTGCTTCACCCTCCTGGCTTCACCTTCTCCTATTCTACTGATTCACCCTCCAGACTTCACCTACTCCTTCTCCTTCTTCTGCTTCACCCTCCAGACATCACCTTCAACTTCTCCTTCTTCTGCTTCTTCTGCTTCGCCCTCCAGACTTCACCTTCTCCTTCTCCTTCTTCTGCTTCTTCTGCTTCACCCTCCAGACTTCACCTTCTCCTTCTCCTTCTTCTGCTTCTTCTGCTTCAACCTCCTGACTTCACCTTCTCCTTCTCCTTCTTCTACTTCTTCTGATTCACCCTCCAGACTTCACCTTCTCCTTCTCCATCTTCTGCTTCTTCTGCTTCACCCTCCAATCTTCACCTTCTCCTTCTTCTGCTTCTTCTGCTGCGCCCTCCAGACCTCACCTTCTCCTTCTCCTTCTTCTGCTTCTTCTGCTTCACCCTCCTGACTTCACCTTCTCCTTCTCCTTCTTCTACTTCTTCTGCTTCACCCCCCTGACTTCACCTTCTCCTTCTCCTTCTTCTGCTTCTTCTGATTCATCCTCCTAACTTCACCTTCTCCTTCTCCTTCTTCTGCTTCTTCTGATTCACCCTCCTGACTTCACCTTCTCCTTCTCCTTCTTCTGCTTCTTCTGATTCACCCTCCAGACCTCACCTTCTCCTTCTCCTTCTTCTGCTTCTTCTGATTCACCCTCCAGACTTCACCTTCTCCTTCTCCTTCTTCTGCTTCTTCTGATTCACCCTCCAGACCTCACCATCTCCTTCTCCTTCTTCTACTTCTTCTGATTCACCCTCCAGACTTTATATTCTCCTTCTCCTTCTTCTGCTTCTTCTGATTCACCCTCCAGACTTCACCTTCTCCTTCTCCTTCTTCTGCTTCTTCTGATTCACCCTCCTGACTTCACCTTCTCCTTCTCCTTCTTCTGCTTCTTCTGATTCACCCTCCAGACTTCACCTTCTCCTTCTCCTTCTTCTACTTCTTCTGATTCACCCTCCAGACTTCACCTTCTCCTTCTGCTTCTTCTACTTCTTCAGATTCACCCTCCTGACTTCACCATCTCCTTCTCCTTCTTCTGCTTCTACTGCTTCACCCTCCAGACTTCACCTTCTCCTTCTCCTTCTTCTGCTTCTTCTGCTTCACCCTCCAGACTTCACCTTCTCCTTCTCCTTCTTCTGCTTCTTCTGCTTCACCCTCCTGACTTCACCTTCTCCTTCTCCTTCTTCTACTTCTACTGATTCACCCTCCAGACTTCACCTAATCCTTCTCCTTCTTCTGCTTCTTCTGCTTCACCCTGCAGACTTCACCTTCAACTTCTCCTTCTTCTGCTTCTTCTACTTCGCCCTCCAGACTTCACCTTCTCCTTCTCCTTCTTCTGCTTCTTCTGCTTCACCCTCCAGACTTCACCTTCTCCTTCTCCTTCTTCTGCTTCTTCTGCTTCAACCTCCTGACTTCACCTTCTCCTTCTCCTTCTTCTACTTCTTCTGATTCACCCTCCAGACTTCACCTTCTCCTTCTCCTTCTTCTGCTTCTTCTGCTTCACCCTCCAATCTTCACCTTCTCCTTCTTCTGCTTCTTCTGCTGCGCCCTCCAGACCTCACCTTCTCCTTCTCCTTCTTCTGCTTCTTCTGCTTCACCCTCCTGACTTCACCTTCTCCTTCTCCTTCTTCTACTTCTTCTGCTTCACCCCCCTGACTTCACCTTCTCCTTCTCCTTCTTCTGCTTCTTCTGATTCACCCTCCTAACTTCACCTTCTCCTTCTCCTTCTTCTGCTTCTTCTGATTCACCCTCCTGACTTCACCTTCTCCTTCTCCTTCTTCTGCGTCTTCTGATTCACCCTCCAGACTTCACCTTCTCCTTCTCCTTCTTCTGCTTCTTCTGATTCACCCTCCAGACTTCACCTTCTCCTTCTCCTTCTTCTGCTTCTTCTGATTCACCCTCCAGACCTCACCATCTCCTTCTCCTTCTTCTACTTCTTCTGATTCACCCTCCAGACTTTATATTCTCCTTCTCCTTCTTCTGCTTCTTCTGATTCACCCTCCAGACTTCACCTTCTCCTTCTCCTTCTTCTGCTTCTTCTGATTCACCCTCCAGACTTCACCTTCTCCTTCTCCTTCTTCTACTTCTTCTGATTCAGCCTCCAGACTTCACCTTCTCCTTCTCCTTCTTCTACTTCTTCTGATTCACCCTCCAGTCTTCACCTTCTCCTTCTCCTTCTTCTGCTTCTTATGCTTCACCCTCCAGACTTCACCTTCTCCTTCTCTTTCTTCTGCTTCTTCTGATTCTCCCTCCAGACTTCACCTTCTCCTTCTCCTTCTTCTGATTCTTCTGATTCACCCTCCAGACTTCACCTTCTCCTTCTCCTTCTTCTGCTTCTTCTGATTCACCCTCCTGACTTCACCTTCTCCTTCTCCTTCTTCTACTTCTTCTGATCCACCCTCCTGACTTCACCTTCTCCTTCTCCTTCTTCTACTTCCTCTGCTTCACCCTCCAGACTTCACCTTCTCCTTCTCCTTCTTCTACTTCTTCTGATTCACCCTCCAAACTTCACCTTCTCCTTCTCCTACTTCTGCTTCTTCTGATTCACCCTCCAGACTTCACCTTCTCCTTCTCCTTATTCTGCTTCTTCTGCTTCACCCTCCAGACTTCACCTTCTCCTTCACCTTCTTCTACTTCTTCTGATTCACCCTCCAGACTTCACCTTCTCCTTCTCCTTCTTCTGCTTCTTCTGATTCACCCTCCAGACTTCACCTTCTCCTTCTCCATATTCTGCTTCTTCTGATTCACGCTCCAGACTTCACCTTCTCCTTCTCCTTCTTCTGCTTCTTCTGATTCACCCTCCAGACTTCACGTTCTCCTTCTCCTTCTTCTAATTCTTCTGATTCACCCTCCAGACTTCATCTTCTCCTTCTCCTTCTTCTGCTTCTTCTGATTCACCCTCCAGACTTCACCTTCTCCTTCTCCTTCTTCTGCTTCTTCTGAATCACCCTCCAGACTTCACCTTCTCCTTCTCCTTCTTCTACTTCTTCCGATTCACCCTCCAGACTTCATCTTCTCCTTCTCCTTCTTCTACTTCTTCTGATTCACCCTCCAGACTTCACCTTCTCCTTCTCCTTCTTCTGCTTCTTCTGATTCACCCTCCAGACTTCACCTTCTCCTTCTCCTTCTTCTGCTTCTTCTGATTCACCCTCCAGACTTCACCTTCTCCTTCTCCTTCTTCTGCTTCTTCTGATTCACCGTTCAGACTTCACCTTCTCCTTCTCCTTCTTCTGCTTCTTCTGATTCACCCTCCAGACCTCACCTTCTCCTTCTCCTTCTTCTACTTCTTCTGATTCACCCTCCAGACTTCATCTTCTCCTTCTCCTTCTTCTGCTTCTTCTGATTCACCCTCCAGACTTCACCTCCTCCTGCTCCTTTTTCTGCTTCTTCTGATTCACCCTCCAAACTTCGCCTTCTCCTTCCCCTTCTTCTACTTCTTCTGATTCACCCTCCAGACTTCACCTTCTGCTTCTCCTTCTTCTACTTCTTCTGATTCACCCTCCAGTCTTCACCTTCTCCTTCTCCTTCTTCTGCTTCTTCTGATTCACCCTCCAGACTTCACCTTCTCCTTCTCCTTCTTCTGCATCTTCTGATTCCCCCTCCTGACTTCACCTTCTCCTTCTCCTTCTTCTGCTTCTTCTGATTCACCCTCCAGACTTCACCCTCTCCTTCTCCTTCTTCTACTTCTTCTGATTCACCCTCCAGATTTCACCTTCTCCTTCTACTTCTTCTGCTTCTTCTGATTCACCCTCCAGACTTCGCCTTCTCCTTCTCCTTCTTCTGCTTCTTCTGATACACCCTCCAGACTTCACCTTCCCTTCTCCTTCTTCTGCTTCTTCTGATTCACCCTCCAGACTTCACCTTCTCCTTCTCCTTCTTCTGCTTCTTCTGATTCACCCTCCAGACTTCACCTTCTCCTTCTCCTTCTTCTACTTCTTCTGATTCACCCTCCAGACTTCACCTTCTCCTTCTCCTTCTTCTGCTTCTTCTGATTCACCCTCCAGACTTCCCCTTCTCCTTCTCCTTCTTCTACTTCTTCTGATTCACCCTATAGACTTCACCTTCTCCTTCTCCTTCTTCTACTTCTTCTGATTCACCCTCCAGACTTCACCTTCTCCTTCTCCTTCTTCTACTTCTTCTGCTTCTCCCTCCAGACTTCACCTTCTCCTTCTCCTTCTTCTGCTTCTTCTGATTCACCCTCCATACTTCACCTTCTCCTTCTCCTTCTTCTACTTCTTCTGATTCACACTTCAGACTTCACCTTCTCCTTCTCCTTCTTCTGCTTCTTGTGATTCACCCTCCAGACCTCACCTTCTCCTTCTCCTTCTTCTACTTCTTCTGATTCACGCTCCAGACTTCGTCTTCTCCTTCTCCTTCTTCTGCTTCTTCTGATTCATCCTCAACACTTCACCTTCTCCTTCTCCTTCTTCTGCTTCTTCTGATTCACCCTCCAGACTTCGCCTTCTCCTTCTTCTTCTTCTACTTCTTCTGATTCACCCTCCAGACTTCACCGTCTCCTTCTCCTTCTTCTACTTCTTCTGATTCACCCTCCAGTCTTCACCTTCTCCTTCTCCTTCTTCTGCTTCTTCTGATTCACCCTCCAGACTTCACCTTCTCCTTCTCCTTCTTCTGCTTCTTCTGATTCACCCTCCTGACTTCACCTTCTCCTTCTCCTTCTTCTGCTTCTTCTGATTCACCCTCCAGACTTCACCTTCTCCTTCTCCTTCTTCTACTTCTTCTGATTCACCCTCCAGACTTCACCTTCTCCTTCTCCTTCTTCTACTTCTTCTGATTCACCCTCCTGACTTCACCATCTCCTTCTCCTTCTTCTGCTTCTACTGCTTCACCCTCCAGACTTCACCTTCTCCTTCTCCTTCTTCTGCTTCTTCTGCTTCACCCTCCAGACTTCACCTTCTCCTTCTCCTTCTTCTGCTTCTTCTGCTTCACCCTCCTGACTTCACCTTCTCCTTCTCCTTCTTCTACTTCTACTGATTCACCCTCCAGACTTCACCTAATCCTTCTCCTTCTTCTGCTTCTTCTGCTTCACCCTCCAGACTTCACCTTCAACTTCTCCTTCTTCTGCTTCTTCTGCTTCGCCCTCCAGACTTCACCTTCTCCTTCTCCTTCTTCTGCTTCTTCTGCTTCACCCTCCAGACTTCACCTTCTCCTTCTCCTTCTTCTGCTTCTTCTGCTTCAACCTCCTGACTTCACCTTCTCCTTCTCCTTCTTCTACTTCTTCTGATTCGCCCTCCAGACTTCACCTTCCCTTCTCCTTCTTCTGTTCTTCTGCTTCACCCTCCAATCTTCACCTTCTCCTTCTCCTTCTTCTGCTTCTTCTGCTGCGCCCTCCAGACTTCACCTTCCCCTTCTCCTTCTTCTGCTTCTTCTGCTTCACCCTCCTGACTTCACCTTCTCCTTCTCCTTCTTCTACTTCTTCTGCTTCACCCCCCTGACTTCACCTTCTCCTTCTCCTTCTTCTGCTTCTTCTGATCCACCCTCCTAACTTCACCTTCTCCTTCTCCTTCTTCTGCTTCTTCTGATTCACCCTCCTGACTTCACCTTCTCCTTCTCCTTCTTCTGCTTCTTCTGATTCACTTTCCAGACTTCACCTTCTCCTTCTCCTTCTTCTGCTTCTTCTGATTCACCCTCCAGACTTCACCTTCTCCTTCTCCTTCTTCTGCTTCTTCTGATTCACCCTCCAGACCTCACCATCTCCTTCTCCTTCTTCTACTTTTTCTGATTCACCCTCCAGACTCTATCTTCTCCTTCTCCTTCTTCTGCTTCTTCTGATTCACCCTCCAGACTTCACCTTCTCCTTCTCCTTCTTCTGCTTCTTCTGATTCACCCTCCGGACTTCACCTTCTCCTTCTCCTTCTTCTGCTTCTTCTGATTCACCCTCCTGACTTCACCAGCTCCTTCTCCTTCTTCTGCTTCTACTGCTTCACCCTCCAGACTTCACCTTCTCCTTCTCCTTCTTCTGCTTCTTCTGCTTCACCCTCCAGACTTCACCTTCTCCTTCTCCTTCTTCTGCTTCTTCTGCTTCACCCTCCTGGCTTCACCTTCTCCTTCTTCTATTCAACTGATTCACCCTCCAGACTTCACCTACTCCTTCTCCTTCTTCTGCTTCACCCTCCAGACATCACCTTCAACTTCTCCTTCTTCTGCTTCTTCTGCTTCGCCCTCCAGACTTCACCTTCTCCTTCTCCTTCTTCTGCTTCTTCTGCTTCGCCCTCCAGACTTCACCTTCTCCTTCTCCTTCTTCTGCTTCTTCTGCTTCAACCTCCTGACTTCACCTTCTCCTTCTCCTTCTTCTACTTCTTCTGATTCACCCTCCAGACTTCACCTTCTCCTTCTCCATCTTCTGCTTCTTCTGCTTCACCCTCCAATCTTCACCTTCTCCTTCTTCTGCTTCTTCTGCTGCGCCCTCCAGACCTCACCTTCTCCTTCTCCTTCTTCTGCTTCTTCTGCTTCACCCTCCTGACTTCACCTTCTCCTTCTCCTTCTTCTACTTCTTCTGCTTCACCCCCCTGACTTCACCTTCTCCTTCTCCTTCTTCTGCTTCTTCTGATTCACCCTCCTAACTTCACCTTCTCCTTCTCCTTCTTCTGCTTCTTCTGATTCACCCTCCTGACTTCACCTTCTCCTTCTCCTTCTTCTGCTTCTTCTGATTCACCCTCCAGACTTCACCTTCTCCTTCTCCTTCTTCTGCTTCTTCTGATTCACCCTCCAGACTTCACCTTCTCCTTCTTCTTCTGCTGCTTCTTCTGATTCACCCTCCAGACCTCACCATCTCCTTCTCCTTCTTCTACTTCTTCTGATACACCCTCCAGACTTTATATTCTCCTTCTCCTTCTTCTGCTTCTTCTGATTCACCCTCCAGACTTCACCTTCTCCTTCTCCTTCTTCTGCTTCTTCTGATTCACCCTCCAGACTTCACCTTCTCCTTCTCCTTCTTCTACTTCTTCTGATTCAGCCTCCAGACTTCACCTTCTCCTTCTCCTTCTTCTACTTCTTCTGATTCACCCTCCAGCCTTCACCTTCTCCTTCTCCTTCTTCTGCTTCTTATGCTTCACCCTCCAGACTTCACCTTCTCCTTCTCTTTCTTCTGCTTCTTCTGATTCTCCCTCCAGACTTCACCTTCTCCTTCTCCTTCTTCTGATTCTTCTGATTCACCCTCCAGACTTCACCTTCTCCTTCTCCTTCTTCTGCTTCTTCTGTTTCACCCTCCTGACTTCACCTTCTCCTTCTCCTTCTTCTACTTCTTCTGATTCACCCTCCTGACTTCACCTTCTCCTTCTCCTTCTTCTACTTCTTCTGCTTCACCCTCCAGACTTCACCTTCTCCTTCTCCTTCTTCTACTTCTTCTGATTCACCCTCCAGACTTCACCTTCTCCTTCTCCTACTTCTGCTTCTTCTGATTCACCCTCCAGACTTCACCTTCTCCTTCTCCTTATTCTGCTTCTTCTGCTTCACCCTCCAGACTTCACCTTCTCCTTCTCCTTCTTCTACTTCTTCTGATTCACCCTCCAGACTTCACCTTCTCCTTCTCCTTCTTCTGCTTCTTCTGATTCACCCTCCAGACTTCACCTTCTCCTTCTCCTTATTCTGCTTCTTCTGATTCACGCTCCAGACTTCACCTTCTCCTTCTCCTTCTTCTGCTTCTTCTGATTCACCCTCCAGACTTCACGTTCTCCTTCTCCTTCTTCTACTTCTTCTGATTCACCCTCCAGACTTCATCTTCTCCTTCTCCTTCTTCTGCTTCTTCTGATTCACCCTCCAGACTTCACCTTCTCCTTCTCCTTCTTCTGCTTCTTCTGAATCACCCTCCAGACTTCACCTTCTCCTTCTCCTTCTTCTACTTCTTCTGATTCACCCTCCAGACTTCATCTTCTCCTTCTCCTTCTTCTACTTCTTCTGATTCACCCTCCAGACTTCACCTTCTCTTTCTCCTTCTTCTGCTTCTTCTGATTCACCCTCCAGACTTCACCTTCTCCTTCTCCTTCTTCTGCTTCTTCTGATTCACACTCCAGACTTCACCTTCTCCTTCTCCTTCTTCTGCTTCTTCTGATTCACCGTTCAGACTTCACCTTCTCCTTCTCCTTCTTCTGCTTCTTCTGATTCACCCTCCAGACCTCACCTTCTCCTTCTCCTTCTTCTACTTCTTCTGATTCACCCTCCAGACTTCATCTTCTCCTTCTCCTTCTTCTGCTTCTTCTGATTCACCCTCCAGACTTCACCTCCTCCTGCTCCTTCTTCTGCTTCTTCTGATTCACCCTCCAGACTTCGCCTTCTCCTTCTCCTTCTTCTACTTCTTCTGATTCACCCTCCAGACTTCACCTTCTGCTTCTCCTTCTTCTACTTCTTCTGATTCACCCTCCAGTCTTCACCTTCTCCTTCTCCTTCTTCTGCTTCTTCTGATTCACCCTCCAGACTTCACCTTCTCCTTCTCCTTCTTCTGCATCTTCTGATTCACCCTCCTGACTTCACCTTCTCCTTCTCCTTCTTCTGCTTCTTCTGATTCACCCTCCAGACTTCACCTTCTCCTTCTCCTTCTTCTACCTCTTCTGATTCACCCTCCAGATTTCACCTTCTCCTTCTCCTTCTTCTGCTTCTTCTGATTCACCCTCCAGACTTCACCTTCTCCTTCTCCTTCTTCTACTTCTTCTGATTCACCCTATAGACTTCACCATCTCCTTCTCCTTCTTCTACTTCTTCGGATTCACCCTCCAGACTTCACCTTCTCCTTCTCCTTCTTCTACTTCTTCTGCTTCTCCCTCCAGACTTCACCTTCTCCTTCTCCTTCTTCTGCTTCTTCTGATTCACCCTCCAGACTTCACCTTCTCCTTCTCCTTCTTCTACTTCTTCTGATTCACCCTCCTGACTTCACCTTCTCCTTCTCCTTCTTCTACTTCTTCTGATTCACCCTCCAGACTTCACCTTCTCCTTCTCCTTCTTCAGCTTCTTCTGCTTCACCCTCCAATCTTCACCTTCTCCTTCTCCTTCTTCTGCTTCTTCGGCTGCGCCCTTCAGACTTCACCATCTCCTTCTCCTTCTTCTGCTTCTTCTGCTTCACCCTCCCGACTTCACCTTCTCCTTCTCCTTCTTCTACTTCTTCTGCTTCACCCCCCTGACTTCACCTTCTCCTTCTCCTTCTTCTGCTTCTTCTGATTCACCCTCCAGACTTCACCTTCTCCTTCTCCTTCTTCTACTTCATCTGATTCACCCTCCAGACTTCACCTTCTCCTTCTTCTGATTCTTCTGATTCACCCTCCAGACTTCACCTTCTCCTTCTCCTTCTTCTGCTTCTGATTCACCCTCCTGACTTCACCTTCTCCTTCTCCTTCTTCTACTTCTTCTGCTTCACCCTCCAGACTTCACCTTCTCCTTCTCCTTATTCTGCTTCTTCTGCTTCACCTTCCAGACTTCACCTTCTCCTTCTCCTTCTTCTACTTCTTCTGATTCACCCTCCAGACTTCACCTTCTCCTTCTCCTTCTTCTGCTTCTTCTGATTCACCCTCCAGACTTCACCTTCTCCTTCTCCTTATTCTGCTTCTTCTGATTCACCCTCCAGACTTCACCTTCTCCTTCTCCTTCTTCTACTTCTTCTGATTCACCCTCCAGATTTCACCTTCTCCTTCGACTTCTTCTGCTTCTTCTGATTCACCCTCCAGACTTCACCTTCTCCTTCTCCTTCTTCTGCTTCTTCTGATTCACCCTCCAGACTTCACCTTCCATTCTCCTTCTTCTGCTTCTTCTGATTCACCCTCCAGACTTCACCTTCTCCTTCTCCTTCTTCTGCTTCTTCTGATTCACCCTCCAGACTTCACCTTCTCCTTCTCCTTCTTCTACTTCTTCTGATTCACCCTCCAGACTTCACCTTCTCCTTCTCCTTCTTCTGCTTCTTCTGATTCACCCTCCAGACTTCACCTTCTCCTTCTCCTTCGTCTACTTCTTCTGATTCACCCTCCAGACTACACCTTCTCCTTCTCCTTCTTCTACTTCTTCTGATTCACCCTCCAGACTTCACCTTCTCCTTCTCCTTCTTCTGCTTCTTCTGATTCACCCTCCTGACTTCACCTTCTCCTTCTTCTACTTCTTCTGATTCACCCTCCTGACTTCACTTCTCCTTCTCCTTCTTCTACTTCTTCTGCTTCACCCTCCAGACTTCACTTTCTCCTTCTCCTTATTCTGCTTCTTCTGCTTCACCCTCCAGACTTCACCTTCTCCTTCTCCTTCTTCTACTTCTTCTGATTCACCCTCCAGACTTCACCTTCTCCTTCTCCTTCTTCTGCTTCTTCTGATTCACCCTCCAGACTTCACCTTCTCCTTCTCCTTATTCTGCTTCTTCTGATTCACCCTCCAGACTTCACCTTCTCCTTCTCCTTCTTCTACTTCTTCTGATTCACCCTCCAGATTTCACCTTCTCCTTCTACTTCTTCTGCTTCTTCTGATTCACCCTCCAGACTTCACCTTCTCCTTCTCCTTCTTCTGCTTCTTCTGATTCACCCTCCAGACTTCACCTTCCATTCTCCTTCTTCTGCTTCTTCTGATGCACCCTCCAGACTTCACCTTCTCCTTCTCCTTCTTCTGCTTCTTCTGATTCACCCTCCAGACTTCACCTTCTCCTTCTCCTTCTTCTACTTCTTCTGATTCACCCTCCAGACTTCACCTTCTCCTTCTCCTTCTTCTGCTTCTTCTGATTCACCCTCCAGACTTCACCTTCTCCTTCTCCTTCGTCTACTTCTTCTGATTCACCCTCCAGACTACACCTTCTCCTTCTCCTTCTTCTACTTCTTCTGATTCACCCTCCAGACTTCACCTTCTCCTTCTCCTTCTTCTACTTCTTCTGATTCACCCTCCAGATTTCACCTTCTCCTTCTACTTCTTCTGCTTCTTCTGATTCACCCTCCAGACTTCACCTTCTCCTTCTCCTTCTTCTGCTTCTTCTGATTCACCCTCCAGACTTCACCTTCCCTTCTCCTTCTTCTGCTTCTTCTGATTCACCCTCCAGACTTCACCTTCTCCTTCTCCTTCTTCTGCTTCTTCTGATTCACCCTCCAGTCTTCACCTTCTCCTTCTCCTTCTTCTGCTTCTTCTGATTCACCCTCCAGACTTCACCTTCTCCTTCTCCTTCTTCTGCATCTTCTGATTCACTCTCCTGACTTCACCTTCTCCTTCTCCTTCTTCTGCTTCTTCTGATTCACCCTCCAGACTTCACCTTCTCCTTCTCCTTCTTCTTCTTCTTCTGATTCAACCTCCAGATTTCACCTTCTCCTTCTACTTCTTCTGCTTCTTCTGATTCACCCTCCACACTTCACCTTCTCCTTCTCCTTCTTCTGCTTCTTCTGTTCACCCTCCAGACTTCATCTTCCCTTCTCCTTCTTCTGCTTCTTCTGATCCACCCTCCAGACTTCACCTTCTCCTTCTCCTTCTTCTGCTTCTTCTGATTCACCCTCCAGACTTCACCTTCTCCTTCTCCTTCGTCTACTTCTTCTGATTCACCCTCCAGACTACACCTTCTCCTTCTCCTTCTTCTACTTCTTCTGATTCACCCTCCAGACTTCACCTTCACCTTCTCCTTCTTCTGCTTCTTCTGATTCACCCTCCAGACTTCACCTTCTCCTTCTCCTTCTTCTACTTCTTCTGATTCACCCTCCAGACTTCAACTTCTCCTTCTCCTTCTTCTACTTCTTCTGCTGCGCCCTCCAGACTTCACCTTCTCCTTCTCCTTCTTCTACTCCTTCTGCTTCACCCTCCTGACTTCACCTTCTCCTTCTCCTTCTTCTACTTCTTCTGCTTCACCCCCCTGACTTCACCTTCTCCTTCTCCTTCTTCTGCTTCTTCTGATTCACCCTCCTAACTTCACCTTCTCCTTCTCCTTCCTCTGCTTCTTCTGATTCACCTTCCTGACTTCACCTTCTTCTTCTCCTTCTTCTGCTTCTTCTAATTCACCCTCCAGACTTCACCTTCTCCTTCTCCTTCTTCTGCTTCTTCTGATTCACCCTCCAGACTTCACCTTCTCCTTCTCCTTCTTCTGCTTCTTCTGATTCACCCTCCAGACTTCACCTTCGCCTTCTCCTTCTTCTGCTTCTTCTGATTCACCCTCCAGACCTCACCATCTCCTTCTCCTTCTTCTACTTCTTCTGATTCACCCTCCAGACTTCATCTTCTCCTGCTCCTTCTTCTGCTTCTTCTGATTCACCCTCCAGACTTCACCTTCTCCTTCTCCTTCTTCTGCTTCTTCTGATTCACCCTCCAGACTTCACCTTCTCCTTCTCCTTCTTCTACTTCTTCTGATTCACCCTCCAGACTTCACCTTCTCCTTCTGCTTCTTCTGATTCACCCTCCAGACCTCCCCATCTCCTTCTCCGTCTTCTGCTTCTTCAGCTTCACCCTCCAGACTTCACCTTCTCCTTCTCTTTCTTCTGCTTCTTCTGATTCACCCTCCAGACTTCACCTTCTCCTTCTCCTTCTTCTGATTCTTCTGATTCACCCTCCAGACTTCACCATCTCCTTCTCCTTCTTCTGCTTCTTCTGATACAGCCTCCTGACTTCACCTTCTCCTTCTCCTTCTTCAACTGCTTCTGCTTCACCCTCCAGGCTTAACCTTCTCCTTCTCCTTCTTCTACTTCTTCTGATTCACCCTCCAGACTTCACCTTCTCCTTCTCCTTCTTCTGCTTCTTCTGATTCACCCTCCAGACTTCACCTTCTCCTTTTCCTTTTCCTGCTTCTTCTGATTCACCCTCCAGACTTCACCTTCTCCTTCTCCTTCTTCTGCTTCTTCTGATTCACACTTCAGACTTCACCTTCTCCTTCTCCTTCTTCTGCTTCTTCTGATTCACCCTCCAGACCTCACCTTCTCCTTCTCCTTCTTCTACTTCTTCTGATTCACCCTCCAGACTTCGTCTTCTCCTTCTCCTTCTTCTGCTTCTTCTGATTCATCCTCCACACTTCACCTTCTCCTTCTCCTTCTTCTGCTTCTTCTGATTCAACCTCCAGACTTCGCCTTCTCCTTCTTCTTCTTCTACTTCTTCTGATTCACCCTCCAGACTTCACCTTCTCCTTCTCCTTCTTCTACTTCTTCTGATTCACCCTCCAGACTTCATCTTCTCCTTCTCCTTCTTCTACTTCTTCTGATTCACCCTCCAGACTTCACCTTCTCCTTCTCCTTCTTCTGCTTCTTCTGATTCACCCTCCAGACTTCACCTTCTCCTTCTCCTTCTTCTACTTCTTCTGATTCACCCTCCAGACTTCACCTTCTCCTTCTCCTTCTTCTGCTTCTTCTGATTCACCCTCCAGACTTCACGTTCTCCTTCTCCTTCTTCTACTTCTTCTGATTCACCCTCCAGACTTCATCTTCTCCTTCTCCTTCTTCTGCTTCTTCTGAATCACCCTCCAGACTTCACCTTCTCCTTCTCCTTCTTCTACTTCTTCTGATTCACCCTCCAGACTTCATCTTCTCCTTCTCCTTCTTCTACATCTTCTGATTCACCCTCCAGACTTCACCTTCTCCTTCTCCTTCTTCTGCTTCTTCTGATTCACCCTCCAGACTTCACCTTCTCCTTCTTCTGCTTCTTCTGATTCACACTCCAGACTTCACCTTCTCCTTCTCCTTCTTCTGCTTCTTCTGATTCACCGTTCAGACTTCACCTTCTCCTTCTCCTTCTTCTGCTTCTTCTGATTCACCCTCCAGACCTCACCTTCTCCTTCTCCTTCTTCTACTTCTTCTGATTCACCCTCCAGACTTCATCTTCTCCTTCTTCTGCTTCTTCTGATTCACCCTCCAGACTTCACCTCCTCCTGCTCCTTCTTCTGCTTCTTCTGATTCACCCTCCCGACTTCGCCTTCTCCTTCTCCTTCTTCTACTTCTTCTGATTCACCCTCCAGACTTCACCTTCTGCTTCTCCTTCTTCTACTTCTTCTGATTCACCCTCCAGTCTTCACCTTCTCCTTCTCCTTCTTCTGCTTCTTCTGATTCACCCTCCAGACTTCACCTTCTCCTTCTCCTTCTTCTGCATCTTCTGATTCACCCTCCTGACTTCACCTTCTCCTTCTCCTTCTTCTGCTTCTTCTGATTCACCCTCCAGACTTCTCCTTCTCCTTCTCCTTCTTCTACTTCTTCTGATTCACCCTCCAGATTTCACCTTCTCCTTCTCCTTCTTCTGCTTCTTCTGATTCACCCTCCAGACTTCACCTTCTCCTTCTCCTTCTTCTACTTCTTCTGATTCACCCTATAGACTTCACCTTCTCCTTCTCCTTCTTCTACTTCTTCTGATTCACCCTCCAGACTTCACCTTCTCCTTCTCCTTCTTCTACTTCTTCTGCTTCTCCCTCCAGACTTCACCTTCTCCTTCTCCTTCTTCTGCTTCTTCTGATTCACCCTCCAGATTTCACCTTCTCCTTCTCCTTCTTCTACTTCTTCTGACTCACCCTCCTGACTTCACCTTCTCCTTCTCCTTCTTCTACTTCTTCTGATTCACCCTCCAGACTTCACCTTCTCCTTCTCCTTCTTCTGCTTCTTCTGCTTCACCCTCCAATCTTCACCTTCTCCTTCTCCTTCTTCTGCTTCTTCGGCTGCGCCCTTCAGACTTCACCATCTCCTTCTCCTTCTTCTGCTTCTTCTGCTTCACCCTCCTGACTTCACCTTCTCCTTCTCCTTCTTCTACTTCTTCTGCTTCACCCCCCTGACTTCACCTTCTCCTTCTCCTTCTTCTGCTTCTTCTGATTCACCCTCCAGACTTCACCTTCTCCTTCTCCTTCTTCTACTTCATCTGATTCACCCTCCAGACTTCACCTTCTCCTTCTTCTGATTCTTCTGATTCACCCTCCAGACTTCACCTTCTCCTTCTCCTTCTTCTGCTTCTGATTCACCCTCCTGACTTCACCTTCTCCTTCTCCTTCTTCTACTTCTTCTGCTTCACCCTCCAGACTTCACCTTCTCCTTCTCCTTATTCTGCTTCTTCTGCTTCACCCTCCAGACTTCACCTTCTCCTTCTCCTTCTTCTACTTCTTCTGATTCACCCTCCAGACTTCACCTTCTCCTTCTCCTTCTTCTGCTTCTTCTGATTCACCCTCCAGACTTCACCTTCTCCTTCTCCTTATTCTGCTTCTTCTGATTCACCCTCCAGACTTCACCTTCTCCTTCTCCTTCTTCTACTTCTTCTGATTCACCCTCCAGATTTCACCTTCTCCTTCGACTTCTTCTGCTTCTTCTGATTCACCCTCCAGACTTCACCTTCTCCTTCTCCTTCTTCTGCTTCTTCTGATTCACCCTCCAGACTTCACCTTCCATTCTCCTTCTTCTGCTTCTTCTGATTCACCCTCCAGACTTCACCTTCTCCTTCTCCTTCTTCTGCTTCTTCTGATTCACCCTCCAGACTTCACCTTCTCCTTCTCCTTCTTCTACTTCTTCTGATTCACCCTCCAGACTTCACCTTCTCCTTCTCCTTCTTCTGCTTCTTCTGATTCACCCTCCAGACTTCACCTTCTCCTTCTCCTTCGTCTACTTCTTCTGATTCACCCTCCAGACTACACCTTCTCCTTCTCCTTCTTCTACTTCTTCTGATTCACCCTCCAGACTTCACCTTCTCCTTCTCCTTCTTCTGCTTCTTCTGATTCACCCTCCTGACTTCACCTTCTCCTTCTTCTACTTCTTCTGATTCACCCTCCTGACTTCACTTCTCCTTCTCCTTCATCTACTTCTTCTGCTTCACCCTCAGACTTCACCTTCTCCTTCTCCTTATTCTGCTTCTTCTGCTTCACCTCCAGACTTCACCTTCTCCTTCTCCTTCTTCTACTTCTTCTGATTCACCCTCCAGACTTCACCTTCTCCTTCTCCTTCTTCTGCTTCTTCTGATTCACCCTCCAGACTTCACCTTCTCCTTCTCCTTATTCTGCTTCTTCTGATTCACCCTCCAGACTTCACCTTCTCCTTCTCCTTCTTCTACTTCTTCTGATTCACCCTCCAGATTTCACCTTCTCCTTCTACTTCTTCTGCTTCTTCTGATTCACCCTCCAGACTTCACCTTCTCCTTCTACTTCTTCTGCTTCTTCTGATTCACCTCCAGACTTCACCATCTCCTTCTCCTTCTTCTGCTTCTTCTGATTCATCCTCCAGACTTCACCTTCCCTTCTCCTTCTTCTGCTTCTTCTGATTCACCCTCCAGACTTCACCTTCTCCTTCTCCTTCTTCTGCTTCTTCTGATTCACCCTCCAGACTTCACCTTCTCCTTCTCCTTCTTCTACTTCTTCTGATTCATCCTCCAGACTTCACCTTCTCCTTCTCCTTCTTCTGCTTCTTCTGATTCACCCTCCAGGCTTCACCTCTCCTTCTCCTTCGTCTACTTCTTCTGATTCACCCTCCAGACTTCACCTTGTCCTTCTCCTTCTTCTGCTTCTTCTGATTCACCTCCAGACTTCACCTTCTCCTTCTTCTACTTCTTCTGATTCACCCTCCAGACTTCACCTTCTCCTTCTCCTTCTCCTGCTTCTTCTGATTCACCCTCCAGACTTCACCTTCTCCTTCTCCTTCTTCTGCTTCTTCTGATTCACCCTCCAGACTTCACCTTCTCCTTCTCCTTCTTCTGCTTCTTCTGATTCACCGTTCAGACTTCACCTTCTCCTTCTCCTTCTTCTGCTTCTTCTGATTCACCCTCCAGACCTCACCTTCTCCTTCTCCTTCTTCTACTTCTTCTGATTCACCCTCCAGACTTCATCTTCTCCTTCTCCTTCTTCTGCTTCTTCTGATTCACCCTCCAGACTTCACCTCTCCTGCTCCTTCTTCTGCTTCTTCTGATTCACCCTCCAGACTTCGCCTTCTCCTTCTCCTTCTTCTACTTCTTCTGATTCACCCTCCAGACTTCACCTTCTGCTTCTCCTTCTTCGACTTCTTCTGATTCACCCTCCAGTCTTCACCTTCTCCTTCTCCTTCTTCTGCTTCTTCTGATTCACCCTCCAGACTTCACCTTCTCCTTCTCCTTCTTCTGCATCTTCTGATTCACTCTCCTGACTTCACCTTCTCCTTCTCCTTCTTCTGCTTCTTCTGATTCACCCTCCAGACTTCACCTTCTCCTTCTCCTTCTTCTTCTTCTTCTGATTCACCTCCAGATTTCACCTTCTCCTTCTACTTCTTCTGCTTCTTCTGATTCACCCTCCAGACTTCACCTTCTCCTTCTCCTTCTTCTGCTTCTTCTGATTCACCCTCTAGACTTCACCTTCCATTCTCCTTCTTCTGCTTCTTCTGATTCACCCTCCAGACTTCACCTTCTCCTTCTCCTTCTTCTGCTTCTTCTGATTCACCCTCCAGACTTCACCTTCTCCTTCTCCTTCTTCTACTTCTTCTGATTCACCCTCCAGACTTCACCTTCTCCTTCTCCTTCTTCTGCTTCTTCTGATTCACCCTCCAGACTTCACCTTCTCCTTCTCCTTCGTCTACTTCTTCTGATTCACCCTCCAGACTACACCTTCTCCTTCTCCTTCTTCTTACTTCTTCTGATTCACCCTCCAGACTTCACCTTCTCCTTCTCCTTCTTCTACTTCTTCTGATTCACCCTCCAGATTTCACCTTCTCCTTCTACTTCTTCTGCTTCTTCTGATTCACCCTCCAGACTTCACCATCTCCTTCTCCTTCTTCTGCTTCTTCTGATTCATCCTCCAGACTTCACCTTCCCTTCTCCTTCTTCTGCTTCTTCTGATTCACCCTCCAGACTTCACCTTCTCCTTCTCCTTCTTCTGCTTCTTCTGATTCACCCTCCAGACTTCACCTTCTCCTTCTCCTTCTTCTACTTCTTCTGATTCATCCTCCAGACTTCACCTTCTCCTTCTCCTTCTTCTGCTTCTTCTGATTCACCCTCCAGGCTTCACCTTCTCCTTTTCCTTCGTCTACTTCTTCTGATTCACCCTCCAGACTTCACCTTGTCCTTCTTCTTCTTCTGCTTCTTCTGATTCACCCTCCAGACTTCACCTTCTCCTTCTTCTACTTCTTCTGATTCACCCTCCAGACTTCACCTTCTCCTTCTCCTTCTCCTGCTTCTTCTGATTCACCCTCCAGACTTCACCTTCTCCTTCTCCTTCTTCTGCTTCTTCTGATTCACCCTCCAGACTTCACCTTCTCCTTCTCCTTCTTCTGCTTCTTCTGATTCACCGTTCAGACTTCACCTTCTCCTTCTCCTTCTTCTGCTTCTTCTGATTCACCCTCCAGACCTCACCTTCTCCTTCTCCTTCTTCTACTTCTTCTGATTCACCCTCCAGACTTCATCTTCTCCTTCTCCTTCTTCTGCTTCTTCTGATTCACCCTCCAGACTTCACCTCCTCCTGCTCCTTCTTCTGCTTCTTCTGATTCACCCTCCAGACTTCGCCTTCTCCTTCTCCTTCTTCTACTTCTTCTGATTCACCCTCCAGACTTCACCTTCTGCTTCTCCTTCTTCGACTTCTTCTGATTCACCCTCCAGTCTTCACCTTCTCCTTCTCCTTCTTCTGCTTCTTCTGATTCACCCTCCAGACTTCACCTTCTCCTTCTCCTTCTTCTGCATCTTCTGATTCACTCTCCTGACTTCACCTTCTCCTTCTCCTTCTTCTGCTTCTTCTGATTCACCCTCCAGACTTCACCTTCTCCTTCTCCTTCTTCTTCTTCTTCTGATTCAACCTCCAGATTTCACCTTCTCCTTCTACTTCTTCTGCTTCTTCTGATTCACCCTCCACACTTCACCTTCTCCTTCTCCTTCTTCTGCTTCTTCTGTTCACCCTCCAGACTTCATCTTCCCTTCTCCTTCTTCTGCTTCTTCTGATTCACCCTCCAGACTTCACCTTCTCCTTCTCCTTCTTCTGCTTCTTCTGATTCACCCTCCAGACTTCACCTTCTCCTTCTCCTTCTTCTACTTCTTCTGATTCACCCTCCAGAGTTCACCTTCTCCTTCTCCTTCTTCTGCTTCTTCTGATTCACCCTCCAGACTTCACCTTCTCCTTCTCCTTCGTCTACTTCTTCTGATTCACCCTCCAGACTACACCTTCTCCTTCTCCTTCTTCTACTTCTTCTGATTCACCCTCCAGACTTCACCTTCACCTTCTCCTTCTTCTGCTTCTTCTGATTCACCCTCCAGACTTCACCTTCTCCTTCTCCTTCTTCTACTTCTTCTGATTCACCCTCCAGACTTCACCTTCTCCTTCTCCTTCTTCTACTTCTTCTGATTCACCCTCCAGACTTCACCTTCTCCTTCTCCTTCTTCTACTTCTTCTGCTTCTCCCTCCAGACTTCACCTTCTCCTTCTCCTTCTTCTGCTTCTTCTGATTCACCCTTCAGACTTCACCATCTCCTTCTCCTTCTTCTACTTCTTCTGATTCACCCTCCTGACTTCACCTTCTCCTTCTCCTTCTTCTACTTCTTCTGATTCACCCTCCAGACTTCACCTTCTCCTTCTCCTTCTTCTGCTTCTTCTGCTTCACCCTCCAATCTTCACCTTCTCCTTCTCCTTCTTCTGCTTCTTCTGCTGCGCCCTCCAGACTTCACCTTCTCCTTCTCCTTCTTCTACTCCTTCTGCTTCACCCTCCTGACTTCACCTTCTCCTTCTCCTTCTTCTACTTCTTCTGCTTCACCCCCCTGACTTCACCTTCTCCTTCTCCTTCTTCTGCTTCTTCTGATTCACCCTCCTAACTTCACCTTCTCCTTCTCCTTCCTCTGCTTCTTCTGATTCACCTTCCTGACTTCACCTTCTTCTTCTCCTTCTTCTGCTTCTTCTAATTCACCCTCCAGACTTCACCTTCTCCTTCTCCTTCTTCTGCTTCTTCTGATTCACCCTCCAGACTTCACCTTCTCCTTCTCCTTCTTCTGCTTCTTCTGATTCACCCTCCAGACTTCACCTTCGCCTTCTCCTTCTTCTGCTTCTTCTGATTCACCCTCCAGACCTCACCATCTCCTTCTCCTTCTTCTACTTCTTCTGATTCACCCTCCAGACTTCATCTTCTCCTTCTCCTTCTTCTGCTTCTTCTGATTCACCCTCCAGACTTCACCTTCTCCTTCTCCTTCTTCTGCTTCTTCTGATTCACCCTCCAGACTTCACCTTCTCCTTCTCCTTCTTCTACTTCTTCTGATTCACCCTCCAGACTTCACCTTCTCCTTCTGCTTCTTCTGCTTCTTCTGATTCACCCTCCAGACCTCCCCATCTCCTTCTCCGTCTTCTGCTTCTTCAGCTTCACCCTCCAGACTTCACCTTCTCCTTCTCTTTCTTCTGCTTCTTCTGATTCACCCTCCAGACTTCACCTTCTCCTTCTCCTTCTTCTGATTCTTCTGATTCACCCTCCAGACTTCACCATCTCCTTCTCCTTCTTCTGCTTCTTCTGATACAGCCTCCTGACTTCACCTTCTCCTTCTCCTTCTTCAACTTCTTCTGCTTCACCCTCCAGGCTTCACCTTCTCCTTCTCCTTCTTCTACTTCTTCTGATTCACCCTCCAGACTTCAGCTTCTCCTTCTCCTTCTTCTGCTTCTTCTGATTCACCCTCCAGACTTCACCTTCTCCTTTTCCTTTTCCTGCTTCTTCTGATTCACCCTCCAGACTTCACCTTCTCCTTCTCCTTCTTCTGCTTCTTCTGATTCACACTTCAGACTTCACCTTCTCCTTCTCCTTCTTCTGCTTCTTCTGATTCACCCTCCAGACCTCACCTTCTCCTTCTCCTTCTTCTACTTCTTCTGATTCACCCTCCAGACTTCGTCTTCTCCTTCTCCTTCTTCTGCTTCTTCTGATTCATCCTCCACACTTCACCTTCTCCTTCTCCTTCTTCTTCTTCTACTTCTTCTGATTCACCCTCCAGACTTCACCATCTCCTTCTCCTTCTTCTACTTCTTCTGATTCACCCTCCAGTCTTCACCTTCTCCTTCTCCTTCTTCTGCTTCTTCTGATTCACCCTCCAGACTTCACCTTCTCCTTCTCCTTCTTCTGCTTCTTCTGATTCACCCTCCTGACTTCACCTTCTCCTTCTCCTTCTTCTGCTTCTTCTGATTCACCCTCCAGACTTCACCTTCTCCTTCTCCTTCTTCTACTTCTTCTGATTCACCCTGCAGACTTCACCTTCTCCTTCTCCTTCTTCTACTTCTTCTGGTTCACCCTCCTGACTTCACCATCTCCTTCTCCTTCTTCTGCTTCTACTGCTTCACCCTCCAGACTTCACCTTCTCCTTCTTCTGCTTCATCTGCTTCACCCTCCAGACTTCACCTTCTCCTTCTCCTGCTTCTGCTTCTTCTGCTTCACCCTCCAGACTTCACCTTCTCCTTCTCCTTCTTCTGCTTCTTCTGATTCACCCTCCAGACTTCACCTTCTCCTTCTCCTTCTTCTACTTCTTCTGATTCACCCTCCAGACTTCACCTTCTCCTTCTGCTTCTTCTGCTTCTTCTGATTCACCCTCCAGACCTCCCCATCTCCTTCTCCGTCTTCTGCTTCTTCAGCTTCACCCTCCAGACTTCACCTTCTCCTTCTCTTTCTTCTGCTTCTTCTGATTCACCCTCCAGACTTCACCTTCTCCTTCTCCTTCTTCTGCTTCTTCTGCTTCAACCTCCTGACTTCACCTTCTCCTTCTCCTTCTTCTACTTCTTCTGATTCACCCTCCAGACTTCACCTTCTCCTTCTCCTTCTTCTGCTTCTTCTGCTTCACCCTCCAATCTTCACCTTCTCCTTCTCCTTCTTCTGCTTCTTCTGCTGCGCCCTCCAGACTTCACCTTCCCCTTCTCCTTCTTCTGCTTCTTCTGCTTCACCCTCCTGACTTCACCTTCTCCTTCTCCTTCTTCTACTTCTTCTGCTTCACCCCCCTGACTTCACCTTCTCCTTCTCCTTCTTCTGCTTCTTCTGATCCACCCTCCTAACTTCACCTTCTCCTTCTCCTTCTTCTGCTTCTTCTGATTCACCCTCCAGACTTCACCTTCTCCTTCTCCTTCTTCTGCTTCTTCTGATTCACCCTCCTGACTTCACCTTCTCCTTCTCCTTCTTCTGCTTCTTCTGATTCACCCTCCAGACTTCACCTTCTCCTTCTCCTTCTTCTACTTCTTCTGATTCACCCTCCAGACTTCACCTTCTCCTTCTGCTTCTTCTACTTCTTCAGATTCACCCTCCTGACTTCACCATCTCCTTCTCCTTCTTCTGCTTCTTCTGCTTCACCCTCCAGACTTCACCTTCTCCTTCTCCTTCTTCTGCTTCTTCTGCTTCACCCTCCTGACTTCACCTTCTCCTTCTCCTTCTTCTACTTCTACTGATTCACCCTCCAGACTTCACCTAATCCTTCTCCTTCTTCTGCTTCTTCTGCTTCACCCTCCAGACTTCACCTTCAACTTCTCCTTCTTCTGCTTCTTCTGCTTCGCCCTCCAGACTTCACCTTCTCCTTCTCCTTCTTCTGCTTCTTCTGCTTCACCCTCCAGACTTCACCTTCTCCTTCTCCTTCTTCTGCTTCTTCTGCTTCAACCTCCTGACTTCACCTTCTCCTTCTCCTTCTTCTACTTCTTCTGATTCTCCCTCCAGACTTCACCTTCTCCTTCTCCTTCTTCTGCTTCTTCTGCTTCACCCTCCAATCTTCATCTTCTCCTTCTCCTTCTTCTGCTTCTTCTGCTGCGCCCTCCAGACTTCACCTTCCCCTTCTCCTTCTTCTGCTTCTTCTGCTTCACCCTCCTGACTTCACCTTCTCCTTCTCCTTCTTCTACGTCTTCTGCTTCACCCTCCTAACTTCACCTTCTCCTTCTCCTTCTTCTGCTTCTTCTGATTCACCCTCCTGACTTCACCTTCTCCTTCTCCTTCTTCTGCTTCTTCTGATTCACTTTCCAGACTTCACCTTCTCCTTCTCCTTCTTCTGCTTCTTCTGATTCACCCTCCAGACTTCACCTTCTCCTTCTCCTTCTTCTGCTTCTTCTGATTCACCCTCCAGACCTCACCATCTCCTTCTCCTTCTTATTCTTTTTCTGATTCACCCTCCAGACTTTATCTTCTCCTTCTCCTTCTTCTGCTTCTTCTGATTCATCCTCCAGACTTCACCTTCTCCTTCTCCTTCTTCTGCTTCTTCTGATTCACCCTCCAGACTTCACCTTCTCCTTCTCCTTCTTCTGCTTCTTCTGATTCACCCTCCTGACTTCACCAGCTCCTTCTCCTTCTTCTGCTTCTACTGCTTCACCCTCCAGACTTCACCTTCTCCTTCTCCTTCTTCTGCTTCTTCTGCTTCACCCTCCAGACTTCACCTTCTCCTTCTCCTTCTTCTGCTTCTTCTGCTTCACCCTCCTGGCTTCACCTTCTCCTTCTCCTTCTTCTATTCTACTGATTCACCCTCCAGACTTCACCTACTCCTTCTCCTTCTTCTGCTTCACCCTCCAGACATCACCTTCAACTTCTCCTTCTTCTGCTTCTTCTGCTTCGCCCTCCAGACTTCACCTTCTCCTTCTCCTTCTTCTGCTTCTTCTGCTTCACCCTCCAGACTTCACCTTCTCCTTCTCCATCTTCTGCTTCTTCTGCTTCACCCTCCAATCTTCACCTTCTCCTTCTTCTGCTTCTTCTGCTGCGCCCTCCAGACCTCACCTTCTCCTTCTCCTTCTTCTGCTTCTTCTGCTTCACCCTCCTGACTTCACCTTCTCCTTCTCCTTCTTCTACTTCTTCTGCTTCACCCCCCTGACTTCACCTTCTCCTTCTCCTTCTTCTGCTTCTTATGATTCACCCTCCTAACTTCACCTTCTCCTTCTCCTTCTTCTGCTTCTTCTGATTCACCCTCCTGACTTCACCTTCTCCTTCTCCTTCTTCTGCTTCTTCTGATTCACCCTCCAGACTTCACCTTCTCCTTCTCCTTCTTCTGCTTCTTCTGATTCACCGTTCAGACTTCACCTTCTCCTTCTCCTTCTTCTGCTTCTTCTGATTCACCCTCCAGACCTCACCTTCTCCTTCTCCTTCTTCTACTTCTTCTGATTCACCCTCCAGACTTCATCTTCTCCTTCTCCTTCTTCTGCTTCTTCTGATTCACCCTCCAGACTTCACCTCCTCCTGCTCCTTCTTCTGCTTCTTCTGATTCACCCTCCAGACTTCGCCTTCTCCTTCTCCTTCTTCTACTTCTTCTGATTCACCCTCCAGACTTCACCTTCTGCTTCTCCTTCTTCTACTTCTTCTGATTCACCCTCCAGTCTTCACCTTCTCATTCTCCTTCTTCTGCTTCTTCTGATTCACCCTCCAGACTTCACCTTCTCCTTCTCCTTCTTCTGCATATTCTGATTCACCCTCCTGACTTCACCTTCTCCTTCTCCTTCTTCTGCTTCTTCTGATTCACCCTCCAGACTTCACCTTCTCCTTCTCCTTCTTCTACTTCTTCTGATTCACCCTCCAGATTTCACCCTCTCCTTCTACTTCTTCTGCTTCTTCTGATTCACCCTCCAGACTTCACCTTCTCCTTCTCCTTCTTCTGCTTCTTCTGATGAACCCTCCAGACTTCACCTTCCCTTCTCCTTCTTCTGCTTCTTCTGATTCACCCTCCAGACTTCACCTTCTCCTTCTCCTTCTTCTGCTTCTTCTGATTCACCCTCCAGACTTCACCTTCTCCTTCTCCTTCTTCTACTTCTTCTGATTCACCCTCCAGACTTCACCTTCTCCTTCTCCTTCTTCTGCTTCTTCTGATTCACCCTCCAGACTTCCCCTTCTCCTTCTCCTTCTTCTACTTCTTCTGATTCACCCTATAGACTTCACCTTCTCCTTCTCCTTCTTCTACTTCTTCTGATTCACCCTCCAGACTTCACCTTCTCCTTCTCCTTCTTCTACTTCTTCTGCTTCTCCCTCCAGACTTCACCTTCTCCTTCTCCTTCTTCTGCTTCTTCTGATTCACCCTCCATACTTCACCTTCTCCTTCTCCTTCTTCTACTTCTTCTGATTCACACTTCAGACTTCACCTTCTCCTTCTCCTTCTTCTGCTTCTTCTGATTCACCCTCCAGACCTCACCTTCTCCTTCTCCTTCTTCTACTTCTTCTGATTCACCCGCCAGACTTCGTCTTCTCCTTCTCCTTCTTCTGCTTCTTCTGATTCATCCTCAACACTTCACCTTCTCCTTCTCCTTCTTCTGCTTCTTCTGATTCACCCTCCAGACTTCGCCTTCTCCTTCTTCTTCTTCTACTTCTTCTGATTCACCCTCCAGACTTCACCGTCTCCTTCTCCTTCTTCTACTTCTTCTGATTCACCCTCCAGTCTTCACCTTCTCCTTCTCCTTCTTCTGCTTCTTCTGATTCACCCTCCAGACTTCACCTTCTCCTTCTCCTTCTTCTGCTTCTTCTGATTCACCCTCCTGACTTCACCTTCTCCTTCTCCTTCTTCTGCTTCTTCTGATTCACCCTCCAGACTTCACCTTCTCCTTCTCCTTCTTCTACTTCTTCTGATTCACCCTCCAGACTTCACCTTCTCCTTCTCCTTCTTCTACTTCTTCTGATTCACCCTCCTGACTTCACCATCTCCTTCTCCTTCTTCTGCTTCTACTGCTTCACCCTCCAGACTTCACCTTCTCCTTCTCCTTCTTCTGCTTCTTCTGCTTCACCCTCCAGACTTCACCTTCTCCTTCTCCTTCTTCTGCTTCTTCTGCTTCACCCTCCTGACTTCACCTTCTCCTTCTCCTTCTTCTACTTCTACTGATTCACCCTCCAGACTTCACCTAATCCTTCTCCTTCTTCTGCTTCTTCTGCTTCACCCTCCAGACTTCACCTTCAACTTCTCCTTTTCTGCTTCTTCTGCTTCGCCCTCCAGACTTCACCTTCTCCTTCTCCTTCTTCTGCTTCTTCTGCTTCACCCTCCAGACTTCACCTTCTCCTTCTCCTTCTTCTGCTTCTTCTGCTTCAACCTCCTGACTTCACCTTCTCCTTCTCCTTCTTCTACTTCTTCTGATTCACCCTCCAGACTTCACCTTCTCCTTCTTCTGTTCTTCTGCTTCACCCTCCAATCTTCACCTTCTCCTTCTCCTTCTTCTGCTTCTTCTGCTGCGCCCTCCAGACTTCACCTTCCCCTTCTCCTTCTTCTGCTTCACCCTCCTGACTTCACCTTCTCCTTCTCCTTCTTCTGCTTCTTCTGATCCACCCTCCTAACTTCACCTTCTCCTTCTCCTTCTTCTGCTTCTTCTGATTCACCCTCCTGACTTCACCTTCTCCTTCTCCTTCTTCTGCTTCTTCTGATTCACTTTCCAGACTTCACCTTCTCCTTCTCCTTCTTCTGCTTCTTTTGATTCACCCTCCAGACTTCACCTTCTCCTTCTCCTTCTTCTGCTTCTTCTGATTCACCCTCCAGACCTCACCATCTCCTTCTCCTTCTTCTACTTTTTCTGATTCACCCTCCAGACTTTATCTTCTCCTTCTCCTTCTTCTGCTTCTTCTGATTCACCCTCCAGACTTCACCTTCTCCTTCTCCTTCTTCTGCTTCTTCTGATTCACCCTCCGGACTTCACCTTCTCCTTCTCCTTCTTCTGCTTCTTCTGATTCACCCTCCTGACTTCACCAGCTCCTTCTCCTTCTTCTGCTTCTACTGCTTCACCCTCCAGACTTCACCTTCTCCTTCTCCTTCTTCTGCTTCTTCTGCTTCACCCTCCAGACTTCACCTTCTCCTTCTCCTGCTTCTGCTTCTTCTGCTTCACCCTCCTGGCTTCACCTTCTCCTTCTCCTTCTTCTATTCTACTGATTCACCCTCCAGACTTCACCTACTCCTTCTCCTTCTTCTGCTTTACCCTCCAGACATCACCTTCAACTTCTCCTTCTTCTGCTTCTTCTGCTTCGCCCTCCAGACTTCACCTACTCCTTCTCCTTCTTCTGCTTCTTCTGCTTCACCCTCCAGACTTCACCTTCTCCTTCTCCTTCTTCTGCTTCTTCTGCTTCAACCTCCTGACTTCACCTTCTCCTTCTCCTTCTTCTACTTCTTCTGATTCACCCTCCAGACTTCACCTTCTCCTTCTCCATCTTCTGCTTCTTCTGCTTCACCCTCCAATCTTCACCTTCTCCTTCTCCTTCTTCTGCTTCTTCTGCTGCGCCCTCCAGACCTCACCTTCTCCTTCTCCTTCTTCTGCTTCTTCTGCTTCACCCTCCTGACTTCACCTTCTCCTTCTCCTTCTTCTACTTCTTCTGCTTCACCCCCCTGACTTCACCTTCTCCTTCTCCTTCTTCTGCTTCTTCTGATTCACCCTCCTAACTTCACCTTCTCCTTCTCCTTCTTCTGCTTCTTCTGATTCACCCTCCTGACTTCACCTTCTCCTTCTCCTTCTTCTGCTTCTTCTGATTCACCCTCCAGACTTCACCTTCTCCTTCTCCTTCTTCTGCTTCTCCTGATTCACCCTCCAGACTTCACCTTCTCCTTCTCCTTCTGCTGCTTCTTCTGATTCACCCTCCAGACCTCACCATCTCCTTCTCCTTCTTCTACTTCTTCTGATTCACCCTCCAGACTTTATATTCTCCTTCTCCTTCTTCTGCTTCTTCTGATTCACCCTCCAGACTTCACCTTCTCCTTCTCCTTCTTCTGCTTCTTCTGATTCACCCTCCAGACTTCACCTTCTCCTTCTCCTTCTTCTACTTCTTCTGATTCAGCCTCCAGACTTCACCTTCTCCTTCTCCTTCTTCTACTTCTTCTGATTCACCCTCCAGTCTTCACCTTCTCCTTCTCCTTCTTCTGCTTCTTATGCTTCACCCTCCAGACTTCACCTTCTCCTTCTCTTTCTTCTGCTTCTTCTGATTCTCCCTCCAGACTTCACCTTCTCCTTCTCCTTCTTCTGATTCTTCTGATTCACCCTCCAGACGTCACCTTCTCCTTCTCCTTCTTCTGCTTCTTCTGATTCACCCTCCTGACTTCACCTTCTCCTTCTCCTTCTTCTACTTCTTCTGATTCACCCTCCTGACTTCACCTTCTCCTTCTCCTTCTTCTACTTCTTCTGCTTCACCCTCCAGACTTCACCTTCTCCTTCTCCTTCTTCTACTTCTTCTGATTCACCCTCCAGTCTTCACCTTCTCCTTCTCCTTCTTCTACTTCTTCTGATTCACCCTATAGACTTCACCTTCTCCTTCTCCTTCTTCTACTTCTTCTGATTCACCCTCCAGACTTCACCTTCTCCTTCTCCTTCTTCTACTTCTTCTGCTTCTCCCTCCAGACTTCACCTTCTCCTTCTCCTTCTTCTGCTTCTTCTGATTCACCCTCCATACTTCACCTTCTCCTTCTCCTTCTTCTACTTCTTCTGATTCACACTTCAGACTTCACCTTCTCCTTCTCCTTCTTCTGCTTCTTCTGATTCACCCTCCAGACCTCACCTTCTCCTTCTCCTTCTTCTACTTCTTCTGATTCACCCTCCAGACTTCGTCTTCTCCTTCTCCTTCTTCTGCTTCTTCTGATTCATCCTCAACACTTCACCTTCTCCTTCTCCTTCTTCTGCTTCTTCTGATTCACCCTCCAGACTTCGCCTTCTCCTTCTTCTACTACTTCTTCTGATTCACCCTCCAGACTTCACCGTCTCCTTCTCCTTCTTCTACTTCTTCTGATTCACCCTCCAGTCTTCACCTTCTCCTTCTCCTTCTTCTGCTTCTTCTGATTCACCCTCCAGACTTCACCTTCTCCTTCTCCTTCTTCTGCTTCTTCTGATTCACCCTCCTGACTTCACCTTCTCCTTCTCCTTCTTCTGCTTCTTCTGATTCACCCTCCAGACTTCACCTTCTCCTTCTCCTTCTTCTACTTCTTCTGATTCACCCTCCAGACTTCACCTTCTCCTTCTCCTTCTTCTACTTCTTCTGATTCACCCTCCTGACTTCACCATCTCCTTCTCCTTCTTCTGCTTCTACTGCTTCACCCTCCAGACTTCACCTTCTCCTTCTCCTTCTTCTGCTTCTTCTGCTTCACCCTCCAGACTTCACCTTCTCCTTCTCCTTCTTCTGCTTCTTCTGCTTCACCCTCCTGACTTCACCTTCTCCTTCTCCTTCTTCTACTTCTACTGATTCACCCTCCAGACTTCACCTAATCCTTCTCCTTCTTCTGCTTCTTCTGCTTCACCCTCCAGACTTCACCTTCAACTTCTCCTTCTTCTGCTTCTTCTGCTTCGCCCTCCAGACTTCACCTTCTCCTTCTCCTTCTTCTGCTTCTTCTGCTTCACCCTCCAGACTTCACCTTCTCCTTCTCCTTCTTCTGCTTCTTCTGCTTCAACCTCCTGACTTCACCTTCTCCTTCTCCTTCTTCTACTTCTTCTGATTCACCCTCCAGACTTCACCTTCTCCTTCTCCTTCTTCTGTTCTTCTGCTTCACCCTCCAATCTTCACCTTCTCCTTCTCCTTCTTCTGCTTCTTCTGCTGCGCCCTCCAGACTTCACCTTCCCCTTCTCCTTCTTCTGCTTCTTCTGCTTCACCCTCCTGACTTCACCTTCTCCTTCTCCTTCTTCTACTTCTTCTGCTTTACCCCCCTGACTTCACCTTCTCCTTCTCCTTCTTCTGCTTCTTCTGATCCACCCTCCTAACTTCACCTTCTCCTTCTCCTTCTTCTGCTTCTTCTGATTCACCCTCCTGACTTCACCTTCTCCTTCTCCTTCTTCTGCTTCTTCTGATTCACTTTCCAGACTTCACCTTCTCCTTCTCCTTCTTCTGCTTCTTCTGATTCACCCTCCAGACTTCACCTTCTCCTTCTTCTGCTTCTTCTGATTCACCCTCCAGACCTCACCATCTCCTTCTCCTTCTTCTACTTTTTCTGATTCACCCTCCAGACTTTATCTTCTCCTTCTCCTTCTTCTGCTTCTTCTGATTCACCCTCCAGACTTCACCTTCTCCTTCTCCTTCTTCTGCTTCTTCTGATTCACCCTCCGGACTTCACCTTCTCCTTCTCCTTCTTCTGCTTCTTCTGATTCACCCTCCTGACTTCACCAGCTCCTTCTCCTTCTTCTGCTTCTACTGCTTCACCCTCCAGACTTCACCTTCTCCTTCTCCTTCTTCTGCTTCTTCTGCTTCACCCTCCAGACTTCACTTTCTCCTTCTCCTTCTTCTGCTTCTTCTGCTTCACCCTCCTGGCTTCACCTTCTCCTTCTCCTTCTTCTATTCTACTGATTCACCCTCCAGACTTCACCTACTCCTTCTCCTTCTTCTGCTTCACCCTCCAGACATCACCTTCAACTTCTCCTTCTTCTGCTTCTTCTGCTTCGCCCTCCAGACTTCACCTTCTCCTTCTCCTTCTTCTGCTTCTTCTGCTTCACCCTCCAGACTTCACCTTCTCCTTCTCCTTCTTCTGCTTCTTCTGCTTCAACCTCCTGACTTCACCTTCTCCTTCTCCTTCTTCTACTTCTTCTGATTCACCCTCCAGACTTCACCTTCTCCTTCTCCATCTTCTGCTTCTTCTGCTTCACCCTCCAATCTTCACCTTCTCCTTCTCCTTCTTCTGCTTCTTCTGCTGCGCCCTCCAGACCTCACCTTCTCCTTCTCCTTCTTCTGCTTCTTCTGCTTCACCCTCCTGACTTCACCTTCTCCTTCTCCTTCTTCTACTTCTTCTGCTTCACCCCCCTGACTTCACCTTCTCCTTCTCCTTCTTCTGCTTCTTCTGATTCACCCTCCTAACTTCACCTTCTCCTTCTCCTTCTTCTGCTTCTTCTGATTCACCCTCCTGACTTCACCTTCTCCTTCTCCTTCTTCTGCTTCTTCTGATTCACCCTCCAGACTTCACCTTCTCCTTCTCCTTCTTCTGCTTCTCCTGATTCACCCTCCAGACTTCACCTTCTCCTTCTCCTTCTGCTGCTTCTTCTGATTCACCCTCCAGACCTCACCATCTCCTTCTCCTTCTTCTACTTCTTCTGATTCACCCTCCAGACTTTATATTCTCCTTCTCCTTCTTCTGCTTCTTCTGATTCACCCTCCAGACTTCACCTTCTCCTTCTCCTTCTTCTGCTTCTTCTGATTCACCCTCCAGACTTCACCTTCTCCTTCTCCTTCTTCTACTTCTTCTGATTCAGCCTCCAGACTTCACCTTCTCCTTCTCCTTCTTCTACTTCTTCTGATTCACCCTCCAGTCTTCACCTTCTCCTTCTCCTTCTTCTGCTTCTTATGCTTCACCCTCCAGACTTCACCTTCTCCTTCTCTTTCTTCTGCTTCTTCTGATTCTCCCTCCAGACTTCACCTTCTCCTTCTCCTTCTTCTGATTCTTCTGATTCACCCTCCAGACTTCACCTTCTCCTTCTCCTTCTTCTGCTTCTTCTGATTCACCCTCCTGACTTCACCTTCTCCTTCTCCTTCTTCTACTTCTTCTGATTCACCCTCCTGACTTCACCTTCTCCTTCTCCTTCTTCTACTTCTTCTGCTTCACCCTCCAGACTTCACCTTCTCCTTCTCCTTCTTCTACTTCTTCTGATTCACCCTCCAGACTTCACCTTCTCCTTCTCCTACTTCTGCTTCTTCTGATTCACCCTCCAGACTTCACCTTCTCCTTCTCCTTATTCTGCTTCTTCTGCTTCACCCTCCAGACTTCACCTTCTCCTTCTCCTTCTTCTACTTCTTCTGATTCACCCTCCAGACTTCACCTTCTCCTTCTCCTTCTTCTGCTTCTTCTGATTCACCCTCCAGACTTCACCTTCTCCTTCTCCTTATTCTGCTTCTTCTGATTCACGCTCCAGACTTCACCTTCTCCTTCTCCTTCTTCTGCTTCTTCTGATTCACCCTCCAGACTTCACGTTCTCCTTCTCCTTCTTCTACTTCTTCTGATTCACCCTCCAGACTTCATCTTCTCCTTCTCCTTCTTCTGCTTCTTCTGATTCACCCTCCAGACTTCACCTTCTCCTTCTCCTTCTTCTGCTTCTTCTGAAACACCCTCCAGACTTCACCTTCTCCTTCTCCTTCTTCTACTTCTTCTGATTCACCCTCCTGACTTCACCTTCTCCTTCTCCTTCTTCTACTTCTTCTGCTTCACCCTCCAGACTTCACCTTCTCCTTCTCCTTCTTCTACTTCTTCTGATTCACCCTCCAGACTTCACCTTCTCCTTCTTCTACTTCTGCTTCTTCTGATTCACCCTCCAGACTTCACCTTCTCCTTCTCCTTATTCTGCTTCTTCTGCTTCACCCTCCAGACTTCACCTTCTCCTTCTCCTTCTTCTACTTCTTCTGATTCACCCTCCAGACTTCACCTTCTCCTTCTCCTTCTTCTGCTTCTTCTGATTCACCCTCCAGACTTCACCTTCTCCTTCTCCTTATTCTGCTTCTTCTGATTCACGCTCCAGACTTCACCTTCTCCTTCTCCTTCTTCTGCTTCTTCTGATTCACCCTCCAGACTTCACGTTCTCCTTCTCCTTCTTCTACTTCTTCTGATTCACCCTCCAGACTTCATCTTCTCCTTCTCCTTCTTCTGCTTCTTCTGATTCACCCTCCAGACTTCACCTTCTCCTTCTCCTTCTTCTGCTTCTTCTGAAACACCCTCCAGACTTCACCTTCTCCTTCTCCTTCTTCTACTTCTTCTGATTCACCCTCCAGACTTCATCTTCTCCTTCTCCTTCTTCTACTTCTTCTGATTCACCCTCCTGACTTCACCTTCTCCTTCTCCTTCTTCTACGTCTTCTGCTTCACCCTCCTAACTTCACCTTCTCCTTCTCCTTCTTCTGCTTCTTCTGATTCACCCTCCTGACTTCACCTTCTCCTTCTCCTTCTTCTGCTTCTTCTGATTCACTTTCCAGACTTCACCTTCTCCTTCTCCTTCTTCTGCTTCTTCTGATTCACCCTCCAGACTTCACCTTCTCCTTCTCCTTCTTCTGCTTCTTCTGATTCACCCTCCAGACCTCACCATCTCCTTCTCCTTCTTATTCTTTTTCTGATTCACCCTCCAGACTTTATCTTCTCCTTCTCCTTCTTCTGCTTCTTCTGATTCATCCTCCAGACTTCACCTTCTCCTTCTCCTTCTTCTGCTTCTTCTGATTCACCCTCCAGACTTCACCTTCTCCTTCTCCTTCTTCTGCTTCTTCTGATTCACCCTCCTGACTTCACCAGCTCCTTCTCCTTCTTCTGCTTCTACTGCTTCACCCTCCAGACTTCACCTTCTCCTTCTCCTTCTTCTGCTTCTTCTGCTTCACCCTCCAGACTTCACCTTCTCCTTCTCCTTCTTCTGCTTCTTCTGCTTCACCCTCCTGGCTTCACCTTCTCCTTCTCCTTCTTCTATTCTACTGATTCACCCTCCAGACTTCACCTACTCCTTCTCCTTCTTCTGCTTCACCCTCCAGACATCACCTTCAACTTCTCCTTCTTCTGCTTCTTCTGCTTCGCCCTCCAGACTTCACCTTCTCCTTCTCCTTCTTCTGCTTCTTCTGCTTCACCCTCCAGACTTCACCTTCTCCTTCTCCATCTTCTGCTTCTTCTGCTTCACCCTCCAATCTTCACCTTCTCCTTCTTCTGCTTCTTCTGCTGCGCCCTCCAGACCTCACCTTCTCCTTCTCCTTCTTCTGCTTCTTCTGCTTCACCCTCCTGACTTCACCTTCTCCTTCTCCTTCTTCTACTTCTTCTGCTTCACCCCCCTGACTTCACCTTCTCCTTCTCCTTCTTCTGCTTCTTATGATTCACCCTCCTAACTTCACCTTCTCCTTCTCCTTCTTCTGCTTCTTCTGATTCACCCTCCTGACTTCACCTTCTCCTTCTCCTTCTTCTGCTTCTTCTGATTCACCCTCCAGACTTCACCTTCTCCTTCTCCTTCTTCTGCTTCTTCTGATTCACCCTCCAGACTTCACCTTCTCCTTCTCCTTCTTCTGCTTCTTCTGATTCACCCTCCAGACCTCACCATCTCCTTCTCCTTCTTCTACTTCTTCTGATTCACCCTCCAGACTTTATATTCTCCTTCTCCTTCTTCTGCTTCTTCTGATTCACCCTCCAGACTTCACCTTCTCCTTCTCCTTCTTCTGCTTCTTCTGATTCACCCTCCAGACTTCACCTTCTCCTTCTCCTTCTTCTACTTCTTCTGATTCAGCCTCCAGACTTCACCTTCTCCTTCTCCTTCTTCTACTTCTTCTGATTCACCCTCCAGTCTTCACCTTCTCCTTCTCCTTCTTCTGCTTCTTATGCTTCACCCTCCAGACTTCACCTTCTCCTTCTCTTTCTTCTGCTTCTTCTGATTCTCCCTCCAGACTTCACCTTCTCCTTCTCCTTCTTCTGATTCTTCTGATTCACCCTCCAGACTTCACCTTCTCCTTCTCCTTCTTCTGCTTCTTCTGATTCACCCTCCTGACTTCACCTTCTCCTTCTCCTTCTTCTACTTCTTCTGATTCACCCTCCTGACTTCACCTTCTCCTTCTACTTCTTCTACTTCTTCTGCTTCACCCTCCAGACTTCACCTTCTCCTTCTCCTTCTTCTACTTCTTCTGATTCACCCTCCAAACTTCACCTTCTCCTTCTCCTCCTTCTGCTTCTTCTGATTCACCCTCCAGACTTCACCTTCTCCTTCTCCTTATTCTGCTTCTTCTGCTTTACCCTCCAGACTTCACCTTCTCCTTCACCTTCTTCTACTTCATCTGATTCACCCTCCAGACTTCACCTTCTCCTTCTCCTTCTTCTGCTTCTTCTGATTCACCCTCCAGACTTCACCTTCTCCTTCTCCTTATTCTGCTTCTTCTGATTCACGCTCCAGACTTCACCTTCTCCTTCTCCTTCTTCTGCTTCTTCTGATTCACCCTCCAGACTTCACGTTCTCCTTCTCCTTCTTCTAATTCTTCTGATTCACCCTCCAGACTTCATCTTCTCCTTCTCCTTCTTCTGCTTCTTCTGATTCACCCTCCAGACTTCACCTTCTCCATCTACTTCTTCTGCTTCTTCTGAATCACCCTCCAGACTTCACCTTCTCCTTCTCCTTCTTCTACTTCTTCTGATTCACCCTCCAGACTTCATCTTCTCCTTCTCCTTCTTCTACTTCTTCTGATTCACCCTCCAGACTTCACCTTCTCCTTCTCCTTCTTCTGCTTCTTCTGATTCACCCTCCAGACTTCACCTTCTCCTTCTCCTTCTTCTGCTTCTTCTGATTCACCCTCCAGACTTCACCTTCTCCTTCTCCTTCTTCTGCTTCTTCTGATTCACCGTTCAGACTTCACCTTCTCCTTCTCCTTCTTCTGCTTCTTCTGATTCACCCTCCAGACCTCACCTTCTCCTTCTCCTTCTTCTACTTCTTCTGATTCACCCTCCAGACTTCATCTTCTCCTTCTCCTTCTTCTGCTTCTTCTGATTCACCCTCCAGACTTCACCTCCTCCTGCTCCTTCTTCTGCTTCTTCTGATTCACCCTCCAGACTTCGCCTTCTCCTTCTCCTTCTTCTACTTCTTCTGATTCACCCTCCAGACTTCACCTTCTGCTTCTCCTTCTTCTACTTCTTCTGATTCACCCTCCAGTCTTCACCTTCTCATTCTCCTTCTTCTGCTTCTTCTGATTCACCCTCCAGACTTCACCTTCTCCTTCTCCTTCTTCTGCATCTTCTGATTCACCCTCCTGACTTCACCTTCTCCTTCTCCTTCTTCTGCTTCTTCTGATTCACCCTCCAGACTTCACCTTCTCCTTCTCCTTCTTCTACTTCTTCTGATTCACCCTCCAGATTTCACCCTCTCCTTCTACTTCTTCTGCTTCTTCTGATTCACCCTCCAGACTTCACCTTCTCCTTCTCCTTCTTCTGCTTCTTCTGATGAACCCTCCAGACTTCACCTTCCCTTCTCCTTCTTCTGCTTCTTCTGATTCACCCTCCAGACTTCACCTTCTCCTTCTCCTTCTTCTGCTTCTTCTGATTCACCCTCCAGACTTCACCTTCTCTTTCTCCTTCTTCTACTTCTTCTGATTCACCCTCCAGACTTCACCTTCTCCTTCTCCTTCTTCTGCTTCTTCTGATTCACCCTCCAGACTTCCCCTTCTCCTTCTCCTTCTTCTACTTCTTCTGATTCACCCTATAGACTTCACCTTCTCCTTCTCCTTCTTCTACTTCTTCTGATTCACCCTCCAGACTTCACCTTCTCCTTCTCCTTCTTCTACTTCTTCTGCTTCTCCCTCCAGACTTCACCTTCTCCTTCTCCTTCTTCTGCTTCTTCTGATTCACCCTCCATACTTCACCTTCTCCTTCTCCTTCTTCTGATTCACACTTCAGACTTCACCTTCTCCTTCTCCTTCTTCTGCTTCTTCTGATTCACCCTCCAGACCTCACCTTCTCCTTCTCCTTCTTCTACTTCTTCTGATTCACCCGCCAGACTTCGTCTTCTCCTTCTCCTTCTTCTGCTTCTTCTGATTCATCCTCAACACTTCACCTTCTCCTTCTCCTTCTTCTGCTTCTTCTGATTCACCCTCCAGACTTCGCCTTCTCCTTCTTCTTCTTCTACTTCTTCTGATTCACCCTCCAGACTTCACCGTCTCCTTCTCCTTCTTCTACTTCTTCTGATTCACCCTCCAGTCTTCACCTTCTCCTTCTCCTTCTTCTGCTTCTTCTGATTCACCCTCCAGACTTCACCTTCTCCTTCTCCTTCTTCTGCTTCTTCTGATTCACCCTCCTGACTTCACCTTCTCCTTCTCCTTCTTCTGCTTCTTCTGATTCACCCTCCAGACTTCACCTTCTCCTTCTCCTTCTTCTACTTCTTCTGATTCACCCTCCAGACTTCACCTTCTCCTTCTCCTTCTTCTACTTCTTCTGATTCACCCTCCTGACTTCACCATCTCCTTCTCCTTCTTCTGCTTCTACTGCTTCACCCTCCAGACTTCACCTTCTCCTTCTCCTTCTTCTGCTTCTTCTGCTTCACCCTCCAGACTTCACCTTCTCCTTCTCCTTCTTCTGCTTCTTCTGCTTCACCCTCCTGACTTCACCTTCTCCTTCTCCTTCTTCTACTTCTACTGATTCACCCTCCAGACTTCACCTAATCCTTCTCCTTCTTCTGCTTCTTCTGCTTCACCCTCCAGACTTCACCTTCAACTTCTCCTTTTCTGCTTCTTCTGCTTCGCCCTCCAGACTTCACCTTCTCCTTCTCCTTCTTCTGCTTCTTCTGCTTCACCCTCCAGACTTCACCTTCTCCTTCTCCTTCTTCTGCTTCTTCTGCTTCAACCTCCTGACTTCACCTTCTCCTTCTCCTTCTTCTACTTCTTCTGATTCACCCTCCAGACTTCACCTTCTCCTTCTTCTGTTCTTCTGCTTCACCCTCCAATCTTCACCTTCTCCTTCTCCTTCTTCTGCTTCTTCTGCTGCGCCCTCCAGACTTCACCTTCCCCTTCTCCTTCTTCTGCTTCACCCTCCTGACTTCACCTTCTCCTTCTCCTTCTTCTGCTTCTTCTGATCCACCCTCCTAACTTCACCTTCTCCTTCTCCTTCTTCTGCTTCTTCTGATTCACCCTCCTGACTTCACCTTCTCCTTCTCCTTCTTCTGCTTCTTCTGATTCACTTTCCAGACTTCACCTTCTCCTTCTCCTTCTTCTGCTTCTTTTGATTCACCCTCCAGACTTCACCTTCTCCTTCTCCTTCTTCTGCTTCTTCTGATTCACCCTCCAGACTTCACCTTCTCCTTCTCCTTCTTCTGCTTCTTCTGATTCACCCTCCGGACTTCACCTTCTCCTTCTCCTTCTTCTGCTTCTTCTGATTCACCCTCCTGACTTCACCAGCTCCTTCTCCTTCTTCTGCTTCTACTGCTTCACCCTCCAGACTTCACCTTCTCCTTCTCCTTCTTCTGCTTCTTCTGCTTCACCCTCCAGACTTCACCTTCTCCTTCTCCTTCTTCTGCTTCTTCTGCTTCACCCTCCTGGCTTCACCTTCTCCTTCTCCTTCTTCTATTCTACTGATTCACCCTCCAGACTTCACCTACTCCTTCTCCTTCTTCTGCTTTACCCTCCAGACATCACCTTCAACTTCTCCTTCTTCTGCTTCTTCTGCTTCGCCCTCCAGACTTCACCTTCTCCTTCTCCTTCTTCTGCTTCTTCTGCTTCACCCTCCAGACTTCACCTTCTCCTTCTCCTTCTTCTGCTTCTTCTGCTTCAACCTCCTGACTTCACCTTCTCCTTCTCCTTCTTCTACTTCTTCTGATTCACCCTCCAGACTTCACCTTCTCCTTCTCCATCTTCTGCTTCTTCTGCTTCACCCTCCAATCTTCACCTTCTCCTTCTCCTTCTTCTGCTTCTTCTGCTGCGCCCTCCAGACCTCACCTTCTCCTTCTCCTTCTTCTGCTTCTTCTGCTTCACCCTCCTGACTTCACCTTCTCCTTCTCCTTCTTCTACTTCTTCTGCTTCACCCCCCTGACTTCACCTTCTCCTTCTCCTTCTTCTGCTTCTTCTGATTCACCCTCCTAACTTCACCTTCTCCTTCTCCTTCTTCTGCTTCTTCTGATTCACCCTCCTGACTTCACCTTCTCCTTCTCCTTCTTCTGCTTCTTCTGATTCACCCTCCAGACTTCACCTTCTCCTTCTCCTTCTTCTGCTTCTCCTGATTCACCCTCCAGACTTCACCTTCTCCTTCTCCTTCTGCTGCTTCTTCTGATTCACCCTCCAGACCTCACCATCTCCTTCTCCTTCTTCTACTTCTTCTGATTCACCCTCCAGACTTTATATTCTCCTTCTCCTTCTTCTGCTTCTTCTGATTCACCCTCCAGACTTCACCTTCTCCTTCTCCTTCTTCTGCTTCTTCTGATTCACCCTCCAGACTTCACCTTCTCCTTCTCCTTCTTCTACTTCTTCTGATTCAGCCTCCAGACTTCACCTTCTCCTTCTCCTTCTTCTACTTCTTCTGATTCACCCTCCAGTCTTCACCTTCTCCTTCTCCTTCTTCTGCTTCTTATGCTTCACCCTCCAGACTTCACCTTCTCCTTCTCTTTCTTCTGCTTCTTCTGATTCTCCCTCCAGACTTCACCTTCTCCTTCTCCTTCTTCTGATTCTTCTGATTCACCCTCCAGACGTCACCTTCTCCTTCTCCTTCTTCTGCTTCTTCTGATTCACCCTCCTGACTTCACCTTCTCCTTCTCCTTCTTCTACTTCTTCTGATTCACCCTCCTGACTTCACCTTCTCCTTCTCCTTCTTCTACTTCTTCTGCTTCACCCTCCAGACTTCACCTTCTCCTTCTCCTTCTTCTACTTCTTCTGATTCACCCTCCAGTCTTCACCTTCTCCTTCTCCTTCTTCTACTTCTTCTGATTCACCCTATAGACTTCACCTTCTCCTTCTCCTTCTTCTACTTCTTCTGATTCACCCTCCAGACTTCACCTTCTCCTTCTCCTTCTTCTACTTCTTCTGCTTCTCCCTCCAGACTTCACCTTCTCCTTCTCCTTCTTCTGCTTCTTCTGATTCACCCTCCATACTTCACCTTCTCCTTCTCCTTCTTCTACTTCTTCTGATTCACACTTCAGACTTCACCTTCTCCTTCTCCTTCTTCTGCTTCTTCTGATTCACCCTCCAGACCTCACCTTCTCCTTCTCCTTCTTCTACTTCTTCTGATTCACCCTCCAGACTTCGTCTTCTCCTTCTCCTTCTTCTGCTTCTTCTGATTCATCCTCAACACTTCACCTTCTCCTTCTCCTTCTTCTGCTTCTTCTGATTCACCCTCCAGACTTCGCCTTCTCCTTCTTCTTCTACTTCTTCTGATTCACCCTCCAGACTTCACCGTCTCCTTCTCCTTCTTCTACTTCTTCTGATTCACCCTCCAGTCTTCACCTTCTCCTTCTCCTTCTTCTGCTTCTTCTGATTCACTCTCCAGACTTCACCTTCTCCTTCTCCTTCTTCTGCTTCTTCTGATTCACCCTCCTGACTTCACCTTCTCCTTCTCCTTCTTCTGCTTCTTCTGATTCACCCTCCAGACTTCACCTTCTCCTTCTCCTTCTTCTACTTCTTCTGATTCACCCTCCAGACTTCACCTTCTCCTTCTCCTTCTTCTACTTCTTCTGATTCACCCTCCTGACTTCACCATCTCCTTCTCCTTCTTCTGCTTCTACTGCTTCACCCTCCAGACTTCACCTTCTCCTTCTCCTTCTTCTGCTTCTTCTGCTTCACCCTCCAGACTTCACCTTCTCCTTCTCCTTCTTCTGCTTCTTCTGCTTCACCCTCCTGACTTCACCTTCTCCTTCTCCTTCTTCTACTTCTACTGATTCACCCTCCAGACTTCACCTAATCCTTCTCCTTCTTCTGCTTCTTCTGCTTCACCCTCCAGACTTCACCTTCAACTTCTCCTTCTTCTGCTTCTTCTGCTTCGCCCTCCAGACTTCACCTTCTCCTTCTCCTTCTTCTGCTTCTTCTGCTTCACCCTCCAGACTTCACCTTCTCCTTCTCCTTCTTCTGCTTCTTCTGCTTCAACCTCCTGACTTCACCTTCTCCTTCTCCTTCTTCTACTTCTTCTGATTCACCCTCCAGACTTCACCTTCTCCTTCTCCTTCTTCTGTTCTTCTGCTTCACCCTCCAATCTTCACCTTCTCCTTCTCCTTCTTCTGCTTCTTCTGCTGCGCCCTCCAGACTTCACCTTCCCCTTCTCCTTCTTCTGCTTCTTCTGCTTCACCCTCCTGACTTCACCTTCTCCTTCTCCTTCTTCTACTTCTTCTGCTTTACCCCCCTGACTTCACCTTCTCCTTCTCCTTCTTCTGCTTCTTCTGATCCACCCTCCTAACTTCACCTTCTCCTTCTCCTTCTTCTGCTTCTTCTGATTCACCCTCCTGACTTCACCTTCTCCTTCTCCTTCTTCTGCTTCTTCTGATTCACTTTCCAGACTTCACCTTCTCCTTCTCCTTCTTCTGCTTCTTCTGATTCACCCTCCAGACTTCACCTTCTCCTTCTTCTGCTTCTTCTGATTCACCCTCCAGACCTCACCATCTCCTTCTCCTTCTTCTACTTTTTCTGATTCACCCTCCAGACTTTATCTTCTCCTTCTCCTTCTTCTGCTTCTTCTGATTCACCCTCCAGACTTCACCTTCTCCTTCTCCTTCTTCTGCTTCTTCTGATTCACCCTCCGGACTTCACCTTCTCCTTCTCCTTCTTCTGCTTCTTCTGATTCACCCTCCTGACTTCACCAGCTCCTTCTCCTTCTTCTGCTTCTACTGCTTCACCCTCCAGACTTCACCTTCTCCTTCTCCTTCTTCTGCTTCTTCTGCTTCACCCTCCAGACTTCACTTTCTCCTTCTCCTTCTTCTGCTTCTTCTGCTTCACCCTCCTGGCTTCACCTTCTCCTTCTCCTTCTTCTATTCTACTGATTCACCCTCCAGACTTCACCTACTCCTTCTCCTTCTTCTGCTTCACCCTCCAGACATCACCTTCAACTTCTCCTTCTTCTGCTTCTTCTGCTTCGCCCTCCAGACTTCACCTTCTCCTTCTCCTTCTTCTGCTTCTTCTGCTTCACCCTCCAGACTTCACCTTCTCCTTCTCCTTCTTCTGCTTCTTCTGCTTCAACCTCCTGACTTCACCTTCTCCTTCTCCTTCTTCTACTTCTTCTGATTCACCCTCCAGACTTCACCTTCTCCTTCTCCATCTTCTGCTTCTTCTGCTTCACCCTCCAATCTTCACCTTCTCCTTCTCCTTCTTCTGCTTCTTCTGCTGCGCCCTCCAGACCTCACCTTCTCCTTCTCCTTCTTCTGCTTCTTCTGCTTCACCCTCCTGACTTCACCTTCTCCTTCTCCTTCTTCTACTTCTTCTGCTTCACCCCCCTGACTTCACCTTCTCCTTCTCCTTCTTCTGCTTCTTCTGATTCACCCTCCTAACTTCACCTTCTCCTTCTCCTTCTTCTGCTTCTTCTGATTCACCCTCCTGACTTCACCTTCTCCTTCTCCTTCTTCTGCTTCTTCTGATTCACCCTCCAGACTTCACCTTCTCCTTCTCCTTCTTCTGCTTCTCCTGATTCACCCTCCAGACTTCACCTTCTCCTTCTCCTTCTGCTGCTTCTTCTGATTCACCCTCCAGACCTCACCATCTCCTTCTCCTTCTTCTACTTCTTCTGATTCACCCTCCAGACTTTATATTCTCCTTCTCCTTCTTCTGCTTCTTCTGATTCACCCTCCAGACTTCACCTTCTCCTTCTCCTTCTTCTGCTTCTTCTGATTCACCCTCCAGACTTCACCTTCTCCTTCTCCTTCTTCTACTTCTTCTGATTCAGCCTCCAGACTTCACCTTCTCCTTCTCCTTCTACTTCTTCTGATTCACCCTCCAGTCTTCACCTTCTCCTTCTCCTTCTTCTGCTTCTTATGCTTCACCCTCCAGACTTCACCTTCTCCTTCTCTTTCTTCTGCTTCTTCTGATTCTCCCTCCAGACTTCACCTTCTCCTTCTCCTTCTTCTGATTCTTCTGATTCACCCTCCAGACTTCACCTTCTCCTTCTCCTTCTTCTGCTTCTTCTGATTCACCCTCCTGACTTCACCTTCTCCTTCTCCTTCTTCTACTTCTTCTGATTCACCCTCCTGACTTCACCTTCTCCTTCTCCTTCTTCTACTTCTTCTGCTTCACCCTCCAGACTTCACCTTCTCCTTCTCCTTCTTCTACTTCTTCTGATTCACCCTCCAGACTTCACCTTCTCCTTCTCCTACTTCTGCTTCTTCTGATTCACCCTCCAGACTTCACCTTCTCCTTCTCCTTATTCTGCTTCTTCTGCTTCACCCTCCAGACTTCACCTTCTCCTTCTCCTTCTTCTACTTCTTCTGATTCACCCTCCAGACTTCACCTTCTCCTTCTCCTTCTTCTGCTTCTTCTGATTCACCCTCCAGACTTCACCTTCTCCTTCTCCTTATTCTGCTTCTTCTGATTCACGCTCCAGACTTCACCTTCTCCTTCTCCTTCTTCTGCTTCTTCTGATTCACCCTCCAGACTTCACGTTCTCCTTCTCCTTCTTCTACCTCTTCTGATTCACCCTCCAGACTTCATCTTCTCCTTCTCCTTCTTCTGCTTCTTCTGATTCACCCTCCAGACTTCACCTTCTCCTTCTCCTTCTTCTGAAACACCCTCCAGACTTCACCTTCTCCTTCTCCTTCTTCTACTTCTTCTGATTCACCCTCCAGACTTCATCTTCTCCTTCTCCTTCTTCTACTTCTTCTGATTCACCCTCCAGACTTCACCTTCTCCTTCTCCTTCTTCTGCTTCTTCTGATTCACCCTCCAGACTTCACCTTCTCCTTCTCCTTCTTCTGCTTCTTCTGATTCACACTCCAGACTTCACCTTCTCCTTCTCCTTCTTCTGCTTCTTCTGATTCACCGTTCAGACTTCACCTTCTCCTTCTCCTTCTTCTGCTTCTTCTGATTCACCCTCCAGACCTCACCTTCTCCTTCTCCTTCTTCTACTTCTTCTGATTCACCCTCCAGACTTCATCTTCTCCTTCTCCTTCTTCTGCTTCTTCTGATTCACCCTCCAGACTTCACCTCCTCCTGCTCCTTCTTCTGCTTCTTCTGATTCACCCTCCAGACTTCGCCTTCTCCTTGTCCTTCTTCTACTTCTTCTGATTCACCCTCCAGACTTCACCTTCTGCTTCTCCTTCTTCTACTTCTTCTGATTCACCCTCCAGTCTTCACCTTCTCCTTCTCCTTCTTCTGCTTCTTCTGATTCACCCTCCAGACTTCACCTTCTCCTTCTCCTTCTTCTGCATCTTCTGATTCACCCTCCTGACTTCACCTTCTCCTTCTCCTTCTTCTGCTTCTTCTGATTCACCCTCCAGACTTCACCTTCTCCTTCTCCTTCTTCTACTTCTTCTGATTCACCCTCCAGATTTCACCTTCTCCTTCTACTTCTTCTGCTTCTTCTGATTCACCCTCCAGACTTCACCTTCTCCTTCTCCTTCTTCTACTTCTTCTGATTCACCCTATAGACTTCACCTTCTCCTTCTCCTTCTTCTACTTCTTCTGATTCACCCTCCAGACTTCACCTTCTCCTTCTCCTTCTTCTACTTCTTCTGCTTCTCCCTCCAGACTTCACCTTCTCCTTCTCCTTCTTCTGCTTCTTCTGATTCACCCTCCAGACTTCACCTTCTCCTTCTCCTTCTTCTACTTCTTCTGATTCACCCTCCTGACTTCACCTTCTCCTTCTCCTTCTTCTACTTCTTCTGATTCACCCTCCAGACTTCACCTTCTCCTTCTCCTTCTTCTGCTTCTTCTGCTTCACCCTCCAATCTTCACCTTCTCCTTCTCCTTCTTCTGCTTCTTCTGCTGCGCCCTTCAGACTTCACCATCTCCTTCTCCTTCTTCTGCTTCTTCTGCTTCACCCTCCTGACTTCACCTTCTCCTTCTCCTTCTTCTACTTCTTCTGCTTCACCCCCCTGACTTCACCTTCTCCTTCTCCTTCTTCTGCTTCTTCTGATTCACCCTCCAGACTTCACCTTCTCCTTCTCCTTCTTCTACTTCATCTGATTCACCCTCCAGACTTCACCTTCTCCTTCTTCTGATTCTTCTGATTCACCCTCCAGACTTCACCTTCTCCTTCTCCTTCTTCTGCTTCTTCTGATTCACCCTCCTGACTTCACCTTCTCCTTCTCCTTCTTCTACTTCTTCTGCTTCAACCTCCAGACTTCACCTTCTCCTTCTCCTTATTCTGCTTCTTCTGCTTCACCCTCCAGAATTCACCTTCTCCTTCTCCTTCTTCTACTTCTTCTGATTCACCCTCCAGACTTCACCTTCTCCTTCTCCTTCTTCTGCTTCTTCTGATTCACCCTCCAGACTTCACCTTCTCCTTCTCCTTATTCTGCTTCTTCTGATTCACTCTCCAGACTTCACCTTCTCCTTCTCCTTCTTCTACTTCTTCTGATTCACCCTCCAGATTTCACCTTCTCCTTCGACTTCTTCTGCTTCTTCTGATTCACCCTCCAGGCTTCACCTTCTCCTTCTCCTTCTTCTGCTTCTTCTGATTCACCCTCCAGACTTCACCTTCCATTCTCCTTCTTCTGCTTCTTCTGATTCACGCTCCAGACTTCACCTTCTCCTTCTCCTTCTTCTGCTTCTTCTGATTCACCCTCCAGACTTCACCTTCTCCTTCTCCTTCTTCTACTTCTTCTGATTCACCCTCCAGACTTCACCTTCTCCTTCTCCTTCTTCTGCTTCTTCTGATTCACCCTCCAGACTTCACCTTCTCCTTCTCCTTCGTCTACTTCTTCTGATTCACCCTCCAGACTACACCTTCTCCTTCTCCTTCTTCTACTTCTTCTGATTCACCCTCCAGACTTCACCTTCTCCTTCTCCTTCTTCTGCTTCTTCTGATTCACCCTCCTGACTTCACCTTCTCCTTCTTCTACTTCTTCTGATTCACCCTCCTGACTTCACTTCTCCTTCTCCTTCTTCTACTTCTTCTGCTTCACCCTCCAGACTTCACCATCTCCTTCTCCTTATTCTGCTTCTTCTGCTTCACCCTCCAGACTTCACCTTCTCCTTCTCCTTCTTCTACTTCTTCTGATTCACCCTCCAGACTTCACCTTCTCCTTCTCCTTCTTCTGCTTCTTCTGATTCACCCTCCAGACTTCACCTTCTCCTTCTCCTTATTCTGCTTCTTCTGATTCACCCTCCAGACTTCACCTTCTCCTTCTCCTTCTTCTACTTCTTCTGATTCACCCTCCAGATTTCACCTTCTCCTTCTACTTCTTCTGCTTCTTCTGATTCACCCTCCAAACTTCACCTTCTCCTTCTCCTTCTTCTGCTTCTTCTGATTCACCCTCCAGACTTCACCTTCCATTCTCCTTCTTCTGCTTCTTCTGATTCACCCTCCAGACTTCATCTTCTCCTTCTCCTTCTTCTGCTTCTTCTGATTCACCCTCCAGACTTCACCTTCTCCTTCTCCTTCTTCTACTTCTTCTGATTCACCCTCCAGACTTCACCTTCTCCTTCTCCTTCTTCTGCTTCTGCTGATTCACCCCCCAGACTTCACCTTCTCCTTCTCCTTCGTCTACTTCTTCTGATTCACCCTCCAGACTACACCTTCTCCTTCTCCTTCTTCTACTTCTTCTGATTCACCCTCCAGACTTCACCTTCTCCTTCTCCTTCTTCTACTTCTTCTGATTCACCCTCCAGATTTCACCTTCTCCTTCTACTTCTTCTGATTCACCCTCCAGACTTCACCTTCTCCTTCTCCTTCTTCTGCTTCTTCTGATTCACCCTCCAGACTTCACCTTCCCTTCTCCTTCTTCTGCTTCTTCTGATTCACCCTCCAGACTTCACCTTCTCCTTCTCCTTCTTCTGCTTCTTCTGATTCACCCTCCAGACTTCACCTTCTCCTTCTCCTTCTTCTACTTCTTCTGATTCACCCTCCAGACTTCACCTTCTCCTTCTCCTTCTTCTGCTTCTTCTGATTCACCCTCCAGGCTTCACCTTCTCCTTCTCCTTCGTCTACTTCTTCTGATTCACCCTCCAGACTACACCTTCTCCTTCTCCTTCTTCTACTTCTTCTGATTCACCCTCCTGACTTCACCTTCACCTTCTCCTTCTTCTGCTTCTTCTGATTCACCCTCCAGACTTCACCTTCTCCTTCTCCTTCTTCTGCTTCTTCTGATTCACCCTCCAGACTTCACCTTCTCCTTCTCCTTCTTCTACGTCTTCTGATTCACCCTCCAGACTTCACCTTCTCCTTCTCCTTCTTCTGCTTCTTCTGATTCACCCTCCAGACTTCACCTTCTCCTTCTCCTTCTTCTGCTTCTCCTGATTCACCCTCCAGACTTCACCTTCTCCTTCTCCTTCTGCTGCTTCTTCTGATTCACCCTCCAGACCTCACCATCTCCTTCTCCTTCTTCTACTTCTTCTGATTCACCCTCCAGACTTTATATTCTCCTTCTCCTTCTTCTGCTTCTTCTGATTCACCCTCCAGACTTCACCTTCTCCTTCTCCTTCTTCTGCTTCTTCTGATTCACCCTCCAGACTTCACCTTCTCCTTCTCCTTCTTCTACTTCTTCTGATTCAGCCTCCAGACTTCACCTTCTCCTTCTCCTTCTTCTACTTCTTCTGATTCACCCTCCAGTCTTCACCTTCTCCTTCTCCTTCTTCTGCTTCTTATGCTTCACCCTCCAGACTTCACCTTCTTCTTCTCTTTCTTCTGCTTCTTCTGATTCTCCCTCCAGACTTCACCTTCTCCTTCTCCTTCTTCTGATTCTTCTGATTCACCCTCCAGACTTCACCTTCTCCTTCTCCTTCTTCTGCTTCTTCTGATTCACCCTCCTGACTTCACCTTCTCCTTCTCCTTCTTCTACTTCTTCTGATTCACCCTCCTGACTTCACCTTCTCCTTCTCCTTCTTCTACTTCTTCTGCTTCACCCTCCAGACTTCACCTTCTCCTTCTCCTTCTTCTACTTCTTCTGATTCACCCTCCAGACTTCACCTTCTCCTTCTCCTACTTCTGCTTCTTCTGATTCACCCTCCAGACTTCACCTTCTCCTTCTCCTTATTCTGCTTCTTCTGCTTCACCCTCCAGACTTCACCTTCTCCTTCTCCTTCTTCTACTTCTTCTGATTCACCCTCCAGACTTCACCTTCTCCTTCTCCTTCTTCTGCTTCTTCTGATTCACCCTCCAGACTTCACCTTCTCCTTCTCCTTATTCTGCTTCTTCTGATTCACGCTCCAGACTTCACCTTCTCCTTCTCCTTCTTCTGCTTCTTCTGATTCACCCTCCAGACTTCACGTTCTCCTTCTCCTTCTTCTACTTCTTCTGATTCACCCTCCAGACTTCATCTTCTCCTTCTCCTTCTTCTGCTTCTTCTGATTCACCCTCCAGACTTCACCTTCTCCTTCTTCTGCTTCTTCTGAATCACCCTCCAGACTTCACCTTCTCCTTCTCCTTCTTCTACTTCTTCTGATTCACCCTCCAGACTTCATCTTCTCCTTCTCCTTCTTCTACTTCTTCTGATTCACCCTCCAGACTTCACCTTCTCCTTCTCCTTCTTCTGCTTCTTCTGATTCACCCTCCAGACTTCACCTTCTCCTTCTCCTTCTTCTGCTTCTTCTGATTCACACTCCAGACTTCACCTTCTCCTTCTCCTTCTTCTGCTTCTTCTGATTCACCGTTCAGACTTCACCTTCTCCTTCTCCTTCTTCTGCTTCTTCTGATTCACCCTCCAGACCTCACCTTCTCCTTCTCCTTCTTCTACTTCTTCTGTTTCACCCTCCAGACTTCATCTTCTCCTTCTCCTTCTTCTGCTTCTTCTGATTCACCCTCCAGACTTCACCTCCTCCTGCTCCTTCTTCTGCTTCTTCTGATTCACCCTCCAGACTTCGCCTTCTCCTTCTCCTTCTTCTACTTCTTCTGATTCACCCTCCAGACTTCACCTTCTGCTTCTCCTTCTTCTACTTCTTCTGATTCACCCTCCAGTCTTCACCTTCTCCTTCTCCTTCTTCTGCTTCTTCTGATTCACCCTCCAGACTTCACCTTCTCCTTCTCCTTCTTCTGCATCTTCGGATTCACCCTCCTGACTTCACCTTCTCCTTCTCCTTCTTCTGCTTCTTCTGATTCACCCTCCAGACTTCACCTTCTCCTTCTCCTTCTTCTACTTCTTCTGATTCACCCTCCAGATTTCACCTTCTCCTTCTACTTCTTCTGCTTCTTCTGATTCACCCTCCAGACTTCACCTTCTCCTTCTCCTTCTTCTACTTCTTCTGATTCACCCTATAGACTTCACCTTCTCCTTCTCCTTCTTCTACTTCTTCTGATTCACCCTCCAGACTTCACTTTCTCCTTCTCCTTCTTCTACTTCTTCTGCTTCTCCCTCCAGACTTCACCTTCTCCTTCTCCTTCTTCTGCTTCTTCTGATTCACCCTCCAGACTTCACCTTCTCCTTCTCCTTCTTCTACTTCTTCTGATTCACCCTCCTGACTTCACCTTCTCCTTCTCCTTCTTCTACTTCTTCTGATTCACCCTCCAGACTTCACCTTCTCCTTCTCCTTCTTCTGCTTCTTCTGCTTCACCCTCCAATCTTCACCTTCTCCTTCTCCTTCTTCTGCTTCTTCTGCTGCGCCCTTCAGACTTCACCATCTCCTTCTCCTTCTTCTGCTTCTTCTGCTTCACCCTCCTGACTTCACCTTCTCCTTCTCCTTCTTCTACTTCTTCTGCTTCACCCCCCTGACTTCACCTTCTCCTTCTCCTTCTTCTGCTTCTTCTGATTCACCCTCCAGACTTCACCTTCTCCTTCTCCTTCTTCTACTTCATCTGATTCACCCTCCAGACTTCACCTTCTCCTTCTTCTGATTCTTCTGATTCACCCTCCAGACTTCACCTTCTCCTTCTTCTGCTTCTTCTGATTCACCCTCCTGACTTCACCTTCTCCTTCTCCTTCTTCTACTTCTTCTGCTTCAACCTCCAGACTTCACCTTCTCCTTCTCCTTATTCTGCTTCTTCTGCTTCACCCTCCAGACTTCACCTTCTCCTTCTCCTTCTTCTACTTCTTCTGATTCACCCTCCAGACTTCACCTTCTCCTTCTCCTTCTTCTGCTTCTTCTGATTCACCCTCCAGACTTCACCTTCTCCTTCTCCTTATTCTGCTTCTTCTGATTCACCCTCCAGACTTCACCTTCTCCTTCTCCTTCTTCTACTTCTTCTGATTCACCCTCCAGATTTCACCTTCTCCTTCGACTTCTTCTGCTTCTTCTGATTCACCCTCCAGACTTCACCTTCTCCTTCTCCTTCTTCTGCTTCTTCTGATTCACCCTCCAGACTTCACCTTCCATTCTCCTTCTTCTGCTTCTTCTGATTCACCCTCCAGACTTCACCTTCTCCTTCTCCTTCTTCTGCTTCTTCTGATTCACCCTCCAGACTTCACCTTCTCCTTCTCCTTCTTCTACTTCTTCTGATTCACCCTCCAGACTTCACCTTCTCCTTCTCCTTCTTCTGCTTCTTCTGATTCACCCTCCAGACTTCACCTTCTCCTTTTCCTTCGTCTACTTCTTCTGATTCACCCTCCAGACTACACCTTCTCCTTCTCCTTCTTCTACTTCTTCTGATTCACCCTCCAGACTTCACCTTCTCCTTCTCCTTCTTCTGCTTCTTCTGATTCACCCTCCTGACTTCACCTTCTCCTTCTTCTACTTCTTCTGATTCACACTCCTGACTTCACTTCTCCTTCTCCTTCTTCTACTTCTTCTGCTTCACCCTCCAGACTTCACCTTCTCCTTCTCCTTATTCTGCTTCTTCTGCTTCACCCTCCAGACTTCACCTTCTCCTTCTCCTTCTTCTACTTCTTCTGATTCACCCTCCAGACTTCACCTTCTCCTTCTCCTTCTTCTGCTTCTTCTGATTCACCCTCCAGACTTCACCTTCTCCTTCTCCTTATTCTGCTTCTTCTGATTCACCCTCCAGACTTCACCTTCTCCTTCTCCTTCTTCTACTTCTTCTGATTCACCCTCCAGATTTCACCTTCTCCTTCTACTTCTTCTGCTTCTTCTGATTCACCCTCCAGACTTCACCTTCTCCTTCTCCTTCTTCTGCTTCTTCTGATTCACCCTCCAGACTTCACCTTCCATTCTCCTTCTTCTGCTTCTTCTGATTCATCTCCAGACTTCACCTTCTCCTTCTCCTTCTTCTGCTTCTTCTGATTCACCCTCCAGACTTCACCTTCTCCTTCTCCTTCTTCTACTTCTTCTGATTCACCCTCCAGACTTCACCTTCTCCTTCTCCTTCTTCTGCTTCTTCTGATTCACCCTCCAGACTTCACCTTCTCCTTCTCCTTCGTCTACTTCTTCTGATTCACCCTCCAGACTACACCTTCTCCTTCTCCTTCTTCTACTTCTTCTGATTCACCCTCCAGACTTCACCTTCTCCTTCTCCTTCTTCTACTTCTTCTGATTCACCCTCCAGATTTCACCTTCTCCTTCTACTTCTTCTGCTTCTTCTGATTCACCCTCCAGACTTCACCTTCTCCTTCTCCTTCTTCTGCTTCTTCTGATTCACCCTCCAGACTTCACCTTCCCTTCTCCTTCTTCTGCTTCTTCTGATTCACCCTCCAGACTTCACCTTCTCCTTCTCCTTCTTCTGCTTCTTCTGATTCACCCTCCAGACTTCACCTTCTCCTTCTCCTTCTTCTACTTCTTCTGATTCACCCTCCAGACTTCACCTTCTCCTTCTCCTTCTTCTGCTTCTTCTGATTCACCCTCCAGGCTTCACCTTCTCCTTCTCCTTCGTCTACTTCTTCTGATTCACCCTCCAGACTACACCTTCTCCTTCTCCTTCTTCTACTTCTTCTGATTCACCCTCCTGACTTCACCTTCACCTTCTCCTTCTTCTGCTTCTTCTGATTCACCCTCCAGACTTCACCTTCTCCTTCTCCTTCTTCTACGTCTTCTGATTCACCCTCCAGACTTCACCTTTTCCTTCTCCTTCTTCTACTTCTTCTGATTCACCCTCCAGACTTCACCTTCTCCTTCTCCTTCTTCTACTTCTTCTGCTTCTCCCTCCAGACTTCACCTTCTCCTTCTCCTTCTTCTGCTTCTTCTGATTCACCCTCCAGACTTCACCTTCTCCTTCTCCTTCTTCTACTTCTTCTGATTCACCCTCCTGACTTCACCTTCTCCTTCTCCTTCTTCTACTTCTTCTGATTCACCCTCCAGACTTCACCTTCTCCTTCTCCTTCTTCTGCTTCTTCTGCTTCACCCTCCAATCTTCACCTTCTCCTTCTCCTTCTTCTGCTTCTTCTGCTGCGCCCTCCAGACTTCACCTTCTCCTTCTCCTTCTTCTGCTTCTTCTGCTTCACCCTCCTGACTTCACCTTCTCCTTCTCCTTCTTATACTTCTTCTGCTTCACCCCCCTGACTTCACCTTCTCCTTCTCCTTCTTCTGCTTCTTCTGATTCACCCTCCAGACTTCACCTTCTCCTTCTCCTTCTTCTACTTCTTCTGATTCACCCTCCAGACCTCACCTTCTCCTTCTCCTTCTTCTGATTCTTCTGATTCACCCTCCAGACTTCACTTCTCCTTCTCCTTCTTCTGCTTCTTCTGATTCACCCTCCTGACTTCACCTTCTCCTTCTCCTTCTTCTACTTCTTCTGATTCACCCTCCTGACTTCACCTTCTCCTTCTCCTTCTTCTACTTCTGCTGCTTCACCCTCCAGACTTCACCTTCTCCTTCTCCTTCTTCTACTTCTTCTGATTCACCCTCCAGACTTCACCTTCTCCTTCTCCTTCTTCTGCTTCTTCTGATTCACCCTCCAGACTTCACCTTCTCCTTCTCCTTCTTCTACTTCTTCTGATTCACCCTCCAGACTTCACCTTCTCCTTCTCCTTCTTCTGCTTCTTCTGATTCACCCTCCAGAGTTCACCTTCTCCTTCTCCTTATTCTGCTTCTTCTGATTCACCCTCCAGACTTCACCTTCTTCTCCTTCTTCTGCTTCTTCTGATTCACCCTCCAGACGTCACCTTCTCCTTCTCCTTCTTCTGCTTCTTCTGATTCACCCTCCAGACGTCACCTTCTCCTTCTCCTTCTTCTGCTTCTTCTGATTCACCCTCCAGACTTCACCTTCTCCTTCTCCTTCTTCTACTTCTTCTGATTCACCCTCCAGACTTCATCTTCTCCTTCTCCTTCTTCTGCTTCTTCTGATTCACCCTCCAGACTTCACCTTCTCCTTCTCCTTCTTCTGCTTCTTCTGATTCACCCTCCAGACTTCACCTTCTCCTTCTCCTTCTTCTACTTCTTCTGATTCACCCTCCAGACTTCACCTTCTCCTTCTCCTTCTTCTACTTCTTCTGATTCACCCTCCAGACTTCACCTTCTCCTTCTCCTTCTTCTGCTTCTTCTGATTCACCCTCCAGACTTCACCTTCTCCTTCTGCTTGTTCTGCTTTTTCTGATTCACCCTCCAGACTTCACCTTCTCCTTCTCCTTCTTCTGCTTCTTCTGAATCACCGTTCAGACTTCACCTTCTCCTTCTCCTTCTTCTGCTTCTTCTGATTCACCCTCCAGACCTCACCTTCTCCTTCTCCTTCTTCTACTTCTTCTGATTCACCCTCCAGACTTCATCTTCTCCTTCTCCTTCTTCTGCTTCTTCTGATTCACCCTCCAGATTTCGTCTTCTCCTTCTACTTCTTCTACTTCTTCTGATTCACTCTCCAGTCTTCACCTTCTGCTTCTCCTTCTTCTACTTCTTCTGATTCACCCTCCAGTCTTCACCTTCTCCTTCTCCTTCTTCTGCTTCTTCTGATTCACCCTCCAGACTTCACCTTCTCCTTCTCCTTCTTCTGCATCTTCTGATTCACCCTCCTGACTTCACCTTCTCCTTCTCCTTCTTCTGCTTCTTCTGATTCACCCTCCAGACTTCACCTTCTCCTTCTCCTTCTTCTACTTCTTCTGATTCACCCTCCAGATTTCACCTTCTCCTTCTACTTCTTCTGCTTCTTTTGATTCACCCTCCAGACTTCACCTTCTCCTTCTCCTTCTTCTGCTTCTTCTGATTCACCCTCCAGACTTCACCTTCCCTTCTCCTTCTTCTGCTTCTTCTGATTCACCCTCCAGACTTCACCTTCTCCTTCTCCTTCTTCTGCTTCTTCTGATTCACCCTCCAGACTTCACCTTCTCCTTCTCCTTCTTCTACTTCTTCTGATTCACCCTCCAGACTTCACCTCCTCCTTCTCCTTCTTCTGCTTCTTCTGATTCACCCTCCAGACTTCACCTTCTCCTTCTCCTTCGTCTACTTCTTCTGATTCACTCTCCAGACTACACCTTCTCCTTCTCCTTCTTCTACTTCTTCTGATTCACCCTCCAGACTTCACCTTCTCCTTCTCCTTCTTCTGCTTCTTCTGAATCACCCTCCAGACTTCACCTTCTCCTTCTCCTTCTTCTGCTTCTTCTGATTCACCCTCCAGACTTCACCTTCTCCTTCTCCTTATTCTGCTTCTTCTGATTCACGCTCCAGACTTCACCTTCTCCTTCTCCTTCTTCTGCTTCTTCTGATTCACCCTCCAGACTTCACGTTCTCCTTCTCCTTCTTCTACTTCTTCTGATTCACCCTCCAGACTTCATCTTCTCCTTCTCCTTCTTCTGCTTCTTCTGATTCACCCTCCAGACTTCACCTTCTCCTTCTCCTTCTTCTGCTTCTTCTGAATCACCCTCCAGACATCACCTTCTCCTTCTCCTTCTTCTACTTCTTCTGATTCACCCTCCAGACTTCATCTTCTCCTTCTCCTTCTTCTACTTCTTCTGATTCACCCTCCAGACTTCACCTTCTCCTTCTCCTTCTTCTGCTTCTTCTGATTCACCCTCCAGACTTCACCTTCTCCTTCTCCTTCTTCTGCTTCTTCTGATTCACACTCCAGACTTCACCTTCTCCTTCTCCTTCTTCTGCTTCTTCTGATTCACCGTTCAGACTTCACCTTCTCCTTCTCCTTCTTCTGCTTCTTCTGATTCACCCTCCAGACCTCACCTTCTCCTTCTCCTTCTTCAACTTCTTCTGATTCACCCTCCAGACTTCATCTTCTCCTTCTCCTTCTTCTGCTTCTTCTGATTCACCCTCCAGACTTCACCTCCTCCTGCTCCTTCTTCTGCTTCTTCTGATTCACCCTCCAGACTTCGCCTTCTCCTTCTCCTTCTTCTACTTCTTCTGATTCACCCTCCAGACTTCACCTTCTGCTTCTCCTTCTTCTACTTCTTCTGATTCACCCTCCAGACTTCACCTTCTCCTTCTCCTTCTTCTGCTTCTTCTGATTCACCCTCCAGACTTCACCTTCTCCTTCTCCTTCTTCTGCATCTTCTGATTCACCCTCCTGACTTCACCTTCTCCTTCTCCTTCTTCTGCTTCTTCTGATTCACCCTCCAGACTTCACCTTCTCCTTCTCCTTCTTCTACTTCTTCTGATTCACCCTCCAGATTTCACCTTCTCCTTCTACTTCTTCTGCTTCTTCTGATTCACCCTCCAGACTTCACCTTCTCCTTCTCCTTCTTCTACTTCTTCTGATTCACCCTATAGACTTCACCTTCTCCTTCTCCTTCTTCTACTTCTTCTGATTCACCCTCCAGACTTCACCTTCTCCTTCTCCTTCTTCTACTTCTTCTGCTTCTCCCTCCAGACTTCACCTTCTCCTTCTCCTTCTTCTGCTTCTTCTGATTCACCCTCCAGACTTCACCTTCTCCTTCTCCTTCTTCTACTTCTTCTGATTCACCCTCCTGACTTCACCTTCTCCTTCTCCTTCTTCTACTTCTTCTGATTCACCCTCCAGACTTCACCTTCTCCTTCTCCTTCTTCTGCTTCTTCTGCTTCACCCTCCAATCTTCACCTTCTCCTTCTCCTTCTTCTGCTTCTTCTGCTGCGCCCTTCAGACTTCACCATCTCCTTCTCCTTCTTCTGCTTCTTCTGCTTCACCCTCCTGACTTCACCTTCTCCTTCTCCTTCTTCTACTTCTTCTGCTTCACCCCCCTGACTTCACCTTCTCCTTCTCCTTCTTCTGCTTCTTCTGATTCACCCTCCAGACTTCACCTTCTCCTTCTCCTTCTTCTACTTCATCTGATTCACCCTCCAGACTTCACCTTCTCCTTCTTCTGATTCTTCTGATTCACCCTCCAGACTTCACCTTCTCCTTCTCCTTCTTCTGCTTCTTCTGATTCACCCTCCTGACTTCACCTTCTCCTTCTCCTTCTTCTACTTCTTCTGCTTCACCCTCCAGACTTCACCTTCTCCTTCTCCTTATTCTGCTTCTTCTGCTTCACCCTCCAGACTTCACCTTCTCCTTCTCCTTCTTCTACTTCTTCTGATTCACCCTCCAGACTTCACCTTCTCCTTCTCCTTCTTCTGCTTCTTCTGATTCACCCTCCAGACTTCACCTTCTCCTTCTCCTTATTCTGCTTCTTCTGATTCACCCTCCAGACTTCACCTTCTCCTTCTCCTTCTTCTACTTCCTCTGATTCACCCTCCAGATTTCACCTTCTCCTTCGACTTCTTCTGCTTCTTCTGATTCACCCTCCAGACTTCACCTTCTCCTTCTCCTTCTTCTGCTTCTTCTGATTCACCCTCCAGACTTCACCTTCCATTCTCCTTCTTCTGCTTCTTCTGATTCACCCTCCAGACTTCACCTTCTCCTTCTCCTTCTTCTGCTTCTTCTGATTCACCCTCCAGACTTCACCTTCTCCTTCTCCTTCTTCTACTTCTTCTGATTCACCCTCCAGACTTCACCTACTCCTTCTCCTTCTTCTGCTTCTTCTGATTCACCCTCCAGACTTCTCCTTCTCCTTCGTCTACTTCTTCTGATTCACCCTCCAGACTACACCTTCTCCTTCTCCTTCTACTACTTCTTCTGATTCACCCTCCAGACTTCACCTTCTCCTTCTCCTTCTTCTGCTTCTTCTGATTCACCCTCCTGACTTCACCTTCTCCTTCTTCTACTTCTTCTGATTCACCCTCCTGACTTCACTTCTCCTTCTCCTTCTTCTACTTCTTCTGCTTCACCCTCCAGACTTCACCTTCTCCTTCTCCTTATTCTGCTTCTTCTGCTTCACCCTCCAGACTTCACCTTCTCCTTCTCCTTCTTCTACTTCTTCTGATTCAACCTTAGGACTTCACCTTCTCCTTCTCCTTCTTCTGCTTCTTCTGATTCACCCTCCAGACTTCACCTTCTCCTTCTCCTTATTCTGCTTCTTCTGATTCACCCTCCAGACTTCACCTTCTCCTTCTCCTTCTTCTACTTCTTCTGATTCACCCTCCAGATTTCACCTTCTCCTTCTACTTCTTCTGCTTCTTCTGATTCACCCTCCAGACTTCACCTTCTCCTTCTCCTTCTTCTGCTTCTTCTGATTCACCCTCCAGACTTCACCTTCCATTCTCCTTCTTCTGCTTCTTCTGATTCACCCTCCAGACTTCACCTTCTCCTTCTCCTTCTTCTGCTTCTTCTGATTCACCCTCCAGACTTCACCTTCTCCTTCTCCTTCTTCTACTTCTTCTGATTCACCCTCCAGACTTCACCTTCTCCTTCTCCTTCTTCTGCTTCTTCTGATTCACCCTCCAGACTTTACCTTCTCCTTCTCCTTCGTCTTCTTCTTCTGATTCACCCTCCAGACTACACCTTCTCCTTCTCCTTCTTCTACTTCTTCTGATTCACCCTCCAGACTTTACCTTCTCCTTCTCCTTCTTCTACTTCTTCTGATTCACCCTCCAGATTTCACCTTCTCCTTCTACTTCTTCTGCTTCTTCTGATTCACCCTCCAGACTTCACCTTCTCCTTCTCCTTCTTCTGCTTCTTCTGATTCACCCTCCAGACTTCACCTTCCCTTCTCCTTCTTCTGCTTCTTCTGATTCACCCTCCAGACTGCACCTTCTCCTTCTCCTTCTTCTGCTTCTTCTGATTCACCCTCCAGACTTCACCTTCTCCTTCTCCTTCTTCTACTTCTTCTGATTCACCCTCCAGACTTCACCTTCTCCTTCTCCTTCTTCTGCTTCTTCCGATTCACCCTCCAGGCTTCACCTTCTCCTTCTCCTTCGTCTACTTCTTCAGATTCACCCTCCAGACTACACCTTCTCCTTCTCCTTCTTCTACTTCTTCTGATTCACCCTCCAGACTTCACCTTCACCTTCTCCTTCTTCTGCTTCTTCTGATTCACCCTCCAGACTTCACCTTCTCCTTCTCCTTCTTCTACGTCTTCTGATTCACCCTCCAGACTTCACCTTCTCCTTCTCCTTCTTCTACTTCTTCTGATTCACCCTCCAGACTTCACCTTCTCCTTCTCCTTCTTCTACTTCTTCTGCTTCTCCCTCCAGACTTCACCTTCTCCTTCTCCTTCTTCTGCTTCTTCTGATTCACCCTCCAGACTTCACCTTCTCCTTCTCCTTCTTCTACTTCTTCTGATTCACCCTCCTGACTTCACCTTCTCCTTCTCCTTCTTCTACTTCTTCTGATTCACCCTCCAGACTTCACCTTCTCCTTCTCCTTCTTCTGCTTTTTCTGCTTCACCCTCCAATCTTCACCTTCTCCTTCTCCTTCTTCTGCTTCTTCTGCTGCGCCCTCCAGACTTCACCTTCTCCTTCTCCTTCTTCTGCTTCTTCTGCTTCACCCTCCTGACTTCACCTTCTCCTTCTCCTTCTTATACTTCTTCTGCTTCAACCCCTGACTTCACCTTCTCCTTCTCCTTCTTCTGCTTCTTCTGATTCACCCTCCAGACTTCACCTTCTCCTTCTCCTTCTTCTACTTCTTCTGATTCACCCTCCAGACCTCACCTTCTCCTTCTCCTTCTTCTGATTCTTCTGATTCACCCTCCAGACTTCACTTCTCCTTCTCCTTCTTCTGCTTCTTCTGATTCACCCTCCTGACTTCACCTTCTCCTTCTCCTTCTTCTACTTCTTCTGATTCACCCTCCTGACTTCACCTTCTCCTTCTGCTTCTTCTACTTCTGCTGCTTCACCCTCCAGACTTCACCTTCTCCTTCTCCTTCTTCTACTTCTTCTGATTCACCCTCCAGACTTCACCTTCTCCTTCTCCTTCTTCTGCTTCTTCTTATTCACCCTCCAGACTTCACCTTCTCCTTCTCCTTCTTCTACTTCTTCTGATTCGCCCTCCAGACTTCACCTTCTCCTTCTCCTTCTTCTGCTTCTTCTGATTCACCCTCCAGAGTTCACCTTCTCCTTCTCCTTATTCTGCTTCTTCTGATTCACCCTCCACACTTCACCTTCTCCTTCTCCTTCTTCTGCTTCTTCTGATTCACCCTCCAGACGTCACCTTCTCCTTCTCCTTCTTCTGCTTCTTCTGATTCACCCTCCAGACGTCACCTTCTCCTTCTCCTTCTTCTGCTTCTTCTGATTCACCCTCCAGACTTCACCTTCTCCTTCTCCTTCTTCTACTTCTTCTGATTCACCCTCCAGACTTCATCTTCTCCTTCTCCTTCTTCTGCTTCTTCTGATTCACCCTCCAGACTTCACCTTCTCCTTCTCCTTCTTCTGCTTCTTCTGATTCACCCTCCAGACTTCACCTTCTCCTTCTCCTTCTTCTACTTCTTCTGATTCACCCTCCAGACTTCACCTTCTCCCTCTCCTTCTTCTACTTCTTCTGATTCACCCTCCAGACTTCACCTTCTCCTTCTCCTTCTTCTGCTTCTTCTGATTCACCCTCCAGACTTCACCTTCTCCTTCTGCTTGTTCTGCTTTTTCTGATTCACCCTCCAGACTTCACCTTCTCCTTCTCCTTCTTCGGCTTCTTCTGAATCACCGTTCAGACTTCACCTTCTCCTTCTCCTTCTTCTGCTTCTTCTGATTCACCCTCCAGACTTCACCTTCTCCTTCTCCTTCTTCTGCTTCTTCTGATTCACCCTCCAGACTTCACCTCCTCCTGCTCCTTCTTCTGCTTCTTCTGATTCACCCTCCAGACTTCGCCTTCTCCTTCTACTTCTTCTACTTCTTCTGATTCACTCTCCAGTCTTCACCTTCTGCTTCTCCTTCTTCTACTTCTTCTGATTCACCCTCCAGTCTTCACCTTCTCCTTCTCCTTCTTCTGCTTCTTCTGCTTCACCCTCCAGACTTCACCTTCTCCTTCTCCTTCTTCTACTTCTTCTGATTCACCCTCCAGACTTCACCTTCTCCTTCTCCTTCTTCTGCTTCTTCTGATTCACCCTCCAGACTTCACCTTCTCCTTCTCCTTATTCTGCTTCTTCTGATTCACCCTCCAGACTTCACCTTCTCCTTCTCCTTCTTCTACCTCTTCTGATTCACCCTCCAGATTTCACCTTCTCCTTCGACTTCTTCTGCTTCTTCTGATTCACCCTCCAGACTTCACCTTCTCCTTCTCCTTCTTCTGCTTCTTCTGATTCACCCTCCAGACTTCACCTTCCATTCTCCTTCTTCTGCTTCTTCTGATTCACCCTCCAGACTTCACCTTCTCCTTCTCCTTCTTCTGCTTCTTCTGATTCACCCTCCAGACTTCACCTTCTCCTTCTCCTTCTTCTACTTCTTCTGATTCACCCTCCAGACTTCACCTTCTCCTTCTCCTTCTTCTGCTTCTTCTGATTCACCCTCCAGACTTCACCTTCTCCTTCTCCTTCGTCTACTTCTTCTGATTCACCCTCCAGACTACACCTTCTCCTTTTCCTTCTTCTACTTCTTCTGATTCACCCTCCAGACTTCACCTTCTCCTTCTCCTTCTTCTGCTTCTTCTGATTCACCCTCCTGACTTCACCTTCTCCTTCTTCTACTTCTTCTGATTCACCCTCCTGACTTCACTTCTCCTTCTCCTTCTTCTACTTCTTCTGCTTCACCCTCCAGACTTCACCTTCTCCTTCTCCTTATTCTGCTTCTTCTGATTCAACCTCCAGACTTCACCTTCTCCTTCTCCTTCTTCTGCTTCTTCTGATTCACCCTCCAGACTTCACCTCCTCCTGCTCCTTCTTCTGCTTCTTCTGATTCACCCTCCAGACTTCGCCTTCTCCTTCTACTTCTTCTACTTCTTCTGATTCACTCTCCAGTCTTCACCTTCTGCTTCTCCTTCTTCTACTTCTTCTGATTCACCCTCCAGTCTTCACCTTCTCCTTCTCCTTCTTCTGCTTCTTCTGATTCACCCTCCAGACTTCACCTTCTCCTTCTCCTTCTTCTGCATCTTCTGATTCACCCTCCTGACTTCACCTTCTCCTTCTCCTTCTTCTGCTTCTTCTGATTCACCCTCCAGACTTCACCTTCTCCTTCTCCTTCTTCTACTTCTTCTGATTCACCCTCCAGATTTCACCTTCTCCTTCTACTTCTTCTGCTTCTTTTGATTCACCCTCCAGACTTCACCTTCTCCTTCTCCTTCTTCTGCTTCTTCTGATTCACCCTCCAGATTTCACCTTCCCTTCTCCTTCTTCTGCTTCTTCTGATTCACCCTCCAGACTTCACCTTCTCCTTCTCCTTCTTCTGCTTCTTCTGATTCACCCTCCAGACTTCACCTTCTCCTTCTCCTTCTTCTACTTCTTCTGATTCACCCTCCAGACTTCACCTTCTCCTTCTCCTTCTTCTGCTTCTTCTGATTCACCCTCCAGACTTCACCTTCTCCTTCGTCTACTTCCTCTGATTCACTCTCCAGACTACACCTTCTTCTTCTCCTTCTTCTACTTCTTCTGATTCACCCTCCAGACTTCACCTTCACCTTCTCCTTCATCTGCTTCTTCTGATTCACCCTCCAGACTTCACCTTCTCCTTCTCCTTCTACTTCTTCTGATTCACCCTCCAGACTTCACCTTCTCCTTCTCCTTCTTCTACTTCTTCTGATTCACCCTCCAGACTTCACCTTCTCCTTCTCCTTCTTCTACTTCTTCTGCTTCTCCCTCCAGACTTCACCTTCTCCTTCTCCTTCTTCTGCTTCTTCTGATTCACCCTCCAGACTTCACCTTCTCCTTCTCCTTCTTCTACTTGTTCTGATTCACCCTCCTGACTTCACCTTCTCCTTCTCCTTCTTCTACTTCTTCTGATTCACCCTCCAGACTTCACCTTCTCCTTCTCCTTCTTCTGCTTCTTCTGCTTCACCCTCCAATCTTCACCTTCTCCTTCTCCTTCTTCTGCTTCTTCTGCTGCGCCCTCCAGACTTCACCTTCTCCTTCTCCTTCTTCTGCTTCTTCTGCTTCACCCTCCTGACTTCACCTTCTCCTTCTCCTTCTTCTACTTCTTCTGCTTCACCCCCCTGACTTCACCTTCTCCTTCTCCTTCTTCTGCTTCTTCTGATTCACCCTCCTAACTTCACCTTCTCCTTTTCCTTCCTCTGCTTCTTCTGATTCACCCTCCTGACTTCACCTTCTCCTTCTCCTTCTTCTGCTTCTTCTAATTCACCCTCCAGACTTCACCTTCTCCTTCTCCTTCTTCTGCTTCTTCTGATTCACCCTCCAGACTTCACCTTCTCCTTCTCCTTCTTCTGCTTCTTCTGATTCACCCTCCAGACTTCACCTTCTCCTTCTCCTTCTTCTGCTTCTTCTGATTCACCCTCCAGACCTCACCATCTCCTTCTCCTTCTTCTACTTCTTCTGATTCACCCTCCAGACATCATCTTCTCCTTCTCCTTCTTCTGCTTCTTCTGATTCACCCTCCAGACTTCACCTTCTCCTTCTCCTTCTTCTGCTTCTTCTGATTCACCCTCCAGATTTCACCTTCTCCTTCTCCTTCTTCTACTTCTTCTGATTCACCCTCCAGACTTCACTTTCTCCTTCTCCTTCTTCTGCTTCTTCTGATTCACCCTCCAGACGTCACCTTCTCCTTCTCCTTCTTCTGCTTCTTCTGATTCACCCTCCAGACTTCACCTTCTCCTTCTCCTTCTTCTACTTCTTCTGAATCACCCTCCAGACTTCATCTTCTCCTTCTCCTTCTTCTGCTTCTTCTGATTCACCCTCCAGACATCACCTTCTCCTTCTCCTTCTTCTGCTTCTTCTGATTCACCCTCCAGTCTTCACCTTCTCCTTCTCCTTCTTCTACTTCTTCTGATTCACCCTCCAGACTTCACCTTCTCCTTCTCCTTCTTCTACTTCTTCTGATTCACCCTCCAGACTTCACCTTCTCCTTCTCCTTCTTCTGCTTCTTCTGATTCACCCTCCAGACTTCACCTTCTCCTTCTGCTTGTTCTGCTTTTTCTGATTCACCCTCCAGACTTCACCTTCTCCTTCTCCTTCTTCTGCTTCTTCTGAATCACCGTTCAGACTTCACCTTCTCCTTCTCCTTCTTCTGCTTCTTCTGATTCACCCTCCAGACCTCACCTTCTCCTTCTCCTTCTTCTACTTCTTCTGATTCACCCTCCAGACTTCAACTTCTCCTTCTCCTTCTTCTGCTTCTTCTGATTCACCCTCCAGACTTCACCTCCTCCTGCTCCTTCTTCTGCTTCTTCTGATTCACCCTCCAGACTTCGCCTTCTCCTTCTCCTTCTTCGACTTCTTCTGATTCACGCTCCAGTCTTCACCTTCTTCTTCTCCTTCTTCTACTTCTTCTGATTCACCCTCCAGTCTTCACCTTCCCCTTCTCCTTCTTCTGCTTCTTCTGATTCACCCTCCAGACTTCACCTTCTCCTTCTCCTTCTTCTGCATCTTCTGATTCAACCTCCTGACTTCACCTTCTCCTTCTTCTGCTTCTTCTGATTCACCCTCCAGACTTCACCTTCTCCTTCTCCTTCTTCTACTTCTTCTGATTCACCCTCCAGATTTCACCTTCTCCTTCTACTTCTTCTGCTTCTTCTGATTCACCCTCCAGACTTCACCTTCTCCTTCTCCTTCTTCTGCTTCTTCTGATTCACCCTCCAGACTTCACCTTCCCTTCTCCTTCTTCTGCTTCTTCTGATTCACCCTCCAGACTTCACCTTCTCCTTCTCCTTCTTCTGCTTCTTCTGATTCAGCCTCCAGACTTCACCTTCTCCTTCTCCTACTTCTACTTTTTCTGATTCACCCTCCAGACTTCACCTTCTCCTTCTCCTTCTTCTGCTTCTTCTGATTCACCCTCCAGACTTCACCTTCTCCTTCTCCTTCGTCTCCTTCTTCTGATTCACTCTCCAGACTACACCTTCTCCTTCTCCTTCTTCTACTTCTTCTGATTCACCCTCCAGACTTCACCTTCACCTTCTCCTTCTTCTGCTTCTTCTGATTCACCCTCCAGACTTCACCTTCTCCTTCTCCTTCTTCTACTTCTTCTGATTCACCCTCCAGACTTCACCTTCTCCTTCTCCTTCTTCTACTTCTTCTGATTCACCCTCCAGACTTCACCTTCTCCTTCTCCTTCTTCTACTTCTTCTGCTTCTCCCTCCAGACTTCACCTTCTCCTTCTCCTTCTTCTGCTTCTTCTGATTCACCCTCCAGACTTCACCTTCTCCTTCTCCTTCTTCTACTTCTTCTGATTCACCCTCCTGACTTCACATTCTCCTTCTCCTTCTTCTACTTCTTCTGATTCACCCTCCAGACTTCACCTTCTCCTTCTCCTTCTTCTGCTTCTTCTGCTTCACCCTGCAATCATCACCTTCTTCTTCTCCTTCTTCTGCTTCTTCTGCTGCGCCCTCCAGACTTCACCTTCTCCTTCTCCTTCTTCTGCTTCTTCTGCTTCACCCTCCTGACTTCACCTTCTCCTTCTCCTTCTTCTACTTCTTCTGCTTCACCCCCCTGACTTCACCTTCTCCTTTTCCTTCTTCTACTTCTTCTGATACAGCCTCCTGACTTCACCTTCTCCTTCTCCTTCTTCTACTTCTTCTGCTTCACCCTCCAGGCTTCACCTTCTCCTTTTCCTTCTTCTACTTCTTCTGATTCACCCTCCAGACTTCACCTTCTCCTTCTCCTTCTTCTGCTTCTTCTGATTCCCCCTCCAGACTTCACCTTCTCCTTCTCCTTATCCTGCTTCTTCTGATTCACCCTCCAGACTTCACCTTCTCCTTCTCCTTCTTCTGCTTCTTCTGATTCACCCTCCAGACCTCACCTTCTCCTTCTCCTTCTTCTACTTCTTCTGATTCACCCTCCAGACTTCATCTTCTCCTTCTCCTTCTTCTGCTTCTTCTGATTCACCCTCCAGACTTCACCTTCTCCTTCTCCTTCTTCTGCTTCTTCTGATTCACCCTCCAGATTTCACCTTCTCCTTCTCCTTCTTCTACTTCTTCTGATTCACCCTCCAGACTTCACTTTCTCCTTCTCCTTCTTCTGCTTCTTCTGATTCACCCTCCAGACGTCACCTTCTCCTTCTCCTTCTTCTGCTTCTTCTGATTCACCCTCCAGACTTCACCTTCTCCTTCTCCTTCTTCTACTTCTTCTGAATCACCCTCCAGACTTCATCTTCTCCTTCTCCTTCTTCTGCTTCTTCTGATTCACCCTCCAGACATCACCTTCTCCTTCTCCTTCTTCTGCTTCTTCTGATTCACCCTCCAGTCTTCACCTTCTCCTTCTCCTTCTTCTACTTCTTCTGATTCACCCTCCAGACTTCACCTTCTCCTTCTCCTTCTTCTACTTCTTCTGATTCACCCTCCAGACTTCACCTTCTCCTTCTCCTTCTTCTGCTTCTTCTGATTCACCCTCCAGACTTCACCTTCTCCTTCTGCTTGTTCTGCTTTTTCTGATTCACCCTCCAGACTTCACCTTCTCCTTCTCCTTCTTCTGCTTCTTCTGAATCACCGTTCAGACTTCACCTTCTCCTTCTCCTTCTTCTGCTTCTTCTGATTCACCCTCCAGACCTCACCTTCTCCTTCTCCTTCTTCTACTTCTTCTGATTCACCCTCCAGACTTCAACTTCTCCTTCTCCTTCTTCTGCTTCTTCTGATTCACCCTCCAGACTTCACCTCCTCCTGCTCCTTCTTCTGCTTCTTCTGATTCACCCTCCAGACTTCGCCTTCTCCTTCTCCTTCTTCGACTTCTTCTGATTCACGCTCCAGTCTTCACCTTCTTCTTCTCCTTCTTCTACTTCTTCTGATTCACCCTCCAGTCTTCACCTTCCCCTTCTCCTTCTTCTGCTTCTTCTGATTCACCCTCCAGACTTCACCTTCTCCTTCTCCTTCTTCTGCATCTTCTGATTCAACCTCCTGACTTCACCTTCTCCTTCTTCTGCTTCTTCTGATTCACCCTCCAGACTTCACCTTCTCCTTCTCCTTCTTCTACTTCTTCTGATTCACCCTCCAGATTTCACCTTCTCCTTCTACTTCTTCTGCTTCTTCTGATTCACCCTCCAGACTTCACCTTCTCCTTCTCCTTCTTCTGCTTCTTCTGATTCACCCTCCAGACTTCACCTTCCCTTCTCCTTCTTCTGCTTCTTCTGATTCACCCTCCAGACTTCACCTTCTCCTTCTCCTTCTTCTGCTTCTTCTGATTCAGCCTCCAGACTTCACCTTCTCCTTCTCCTACTTCTACTTTTTCTGATTCACCCTCCAGACTTCACCTTCTCCTTCTCCTTCTTCTGCTTCTTCTGATTCACCCTCCAGACTTCACCTTCTCCTTCTCCTTCGTCTCCTTCTTCTGATTCACTCTCCAGACTACACCTTCTCCTTCTCCTTCTTCTACTTCTTCTGATTCACCCTCCAGACTTCACCTTCACCTTCTCCTTCTTCTGCTTCTTCTGATTCACCCTCCAGACTTCACCTTCTCCTTCTCCTTCTTCTACTTCTTCTGATTCACCCTCCAGACTTCACCTTCTCCTTCTCCTTCTTCTACTTCTTCTGATTCACCCTCCAGACTTCACCTTCTCCTTCTCCTTCTTCTACTTCTTCTGCTTCTCCCTCCAGACTTCACCTTCTCCTTCTCCTTCTTCTGCTTCTTCTGATTCACCCTCCAGACTTCACCTTCTCCTTCTCCTTCTTCTACTTCTTCTGATTCACCCTCCTGACTTCACATTCTCCTTCTCCTTCTTCTACTTCTTCTGATTCACCCTCCAGACTTCACCTTCTCCTTCTCCTTCTTCTGCTTCTTCTGCTTCACCCTGCAATCATCACCTTCTTCTTCTCCTTCTTCTGCTTCTTCTGCTGCGCCCTCCAGACTTCACCTTCTCCTTCTCCTTCTTCTGCTTCTTCTGCTTCACCCTCCTGACTTCACCTTCTCCTTCTCCTTCTTCTACTTCTTCTGCTTCACCCCCCTGACTTCACCTTCTCCTTTTCCTTCTTCTACTTCTTCTGATACAGCCTCCTGACTTCACCTTCTCCTTCTCCTTCTTCTACTTCTTCTGCTTCACCCTCCAGGCTTCACCTTCTCCTTTTCCTTCTTCTACTTCTTCTGATTCACCCTCCAGACTTCACCTTCTCCTTCTCCTTCTTCTGCTTCTTCTGATTCCCCCTCCAGACTTCACCTTCTCCTTCTCCTTATCCTGCTTCTTCTGATTCACCCTCCAGACTTCACCTTCTCCTTCTCCTTCTTCTGCTTCTTCTGATTCACCCTCCAGACCTCACCTTCTCCTTCTCCTTCTTCTACTTCTTCTGATTCACCCTCCAGACTTCATCTTCTCCTTCTCCTTCTTCTGCTTCTTCTGATTCATCCTCCACACTTCACCTTCTCCTTCTCCTTCTTCTGCTTCTTCTGATTCACCCTCCAGACTTCGCCTTCTCCTTCTTCTTCTTCTACTTCTTCTGATTCACGCTACAGACTTCACCGTCTCCTTCTCCTTCTTCTACTTCTTCTGATTCACCCTCCAGTCTTCACCTTCTCCTTCTCCTTCTTCTGCTTCTTCTGATTCACCCTCCAGACTTCACCTTCTCCTTCTCCTTCTTCTGCTTCTTCTGATTCACCCTCCTGACTTCACCTTCTCCTTCTTCTGCTTCTTCTGATTCACCCTCCAGACTTCACCTTCTCCTTCTCCTTCTTCTACTTCTTCTGATTCACCCTCCTGACTTCACCATCTCCTTCTCCTTCTTCTGCTTCGACTGCTTCACCCTCCAGACTTCAGCTTCTCCTTCTCCTTCTTCTGCTTCTTCTGCTTCACCCTCCAGACTTCACCTTCTCCTTCTCCTTCTTCTGCTTCTTCTGCTTCACCCTCCTGACTTCACCTTCTCCTTCTCCTTCTTCTACTTCTACTGATTCACCCTCCAGACTTCACCTACTCCTTCTCCTTCTTCTGCTTCTTCTGCTTCACCCTCCAGACTTCACCTTCAACTTCTCCTTCTTCTGCTTCTTCTGCTTTGCCCTCCAGACTTCACCGTCTCCTTCTCCTTCTTCTGCTTCTTCTGCTTCACCCTCCAGACTTCACCTTCTCCTTCTCCTTCTTCTGCTTCTTCTGCTTCAACCTCCTGACTTCACCTTCTCCTTCTCCTTCTTCTACTTCTTCTGATTCACCATCCAGACTTCACCTTCTCCTTCTCCTTCTTCTGCTTCTTCTGCTTCACCCTCCAATCTTCACCTTCTCCTTCTCCTTCTTCTGCTTCTTCTGCTGCGCCCTCCAGACTTCACCTTCTCCTTCTCCTTCTTCTGCTTCTTCTGCTTCACCCTCCTGACTTCACCTTCTCCTTCTCCTTCTTCTACTTCTTCTGCTTCACCCCCCTGACTTCACCTTCTCCTTCTCCTTCTTCTGCTTCTTCTGATTCACCCTCCTAACTTCACCTTCTCCTTCTCCTTCTTCTGCTTCTTCTGATTCACCCTCCTGACTTCACCTTCTCCTTCTCCTTCTTCTGCTTCTTCTGATTCAACCTCCAGACTTCACCTTCTCCTTCTCCTTCTTCTGCTTCTTCTGATTCACCCTCCAGACTTCACCTTCTCCTTCTCCTTCTTCTGCTTCTTCTGATTCACCCTCCAGACCTCACCACCTCCTTCTCCTTCTTCTACTTCTTCTGATTCACCCTCCAGACTTTATCTTCTCCTTCTCCTTCTTCTGCTTCTTCTGATTCACCCTCCAGACTTCACCTTCTCCTTCTCCTTCTTCTGCTTCTTCTGATTCACCCTCCAGACTTCACCTTCTTCTTCTCCTTCTTCTACTTCTTCTGATTCACCCTCCAGACTTCACCTTCTCCTTCTCCTTCTTCTACTTCTTCTGATTCACCCTCCAGACTTCACCTTCTCCTTCTCCTTCTTCTGCTTCTTCTGATTCACCCTCCAGGCTTCACCTTCTCCTTCTCCTTCGTCTACTTCTTCTGATTCTCCCTCCAGACTACACCTTCTCCTTCTCCTTCTTCTACTTCTTCTGATTCACCCTCCAGACTTCACCTTCACCTTCTCCTTCTTCTGCTTCTTCTGATTCACCCTTCAGACTTCACCTTCTCCTTCTCCTTCTTCTACGTCTTCTGATTCACCCTCCAGACTTCACCTTCTCCTTCTCCTTCTTCTAATTCTTCTGATTCACCCTCCAGACTTCACCTTCTCCTTCTCCTTCTTCTACTTCTTCTGCTTCTCCCTCCAGACTTCACCTTCTCCTTCTCCTTCTTCTGCTTCTTCTGATTCACCCTCCAGACTTCACCTTCTCCTTCTCCTTCTTCTACTTCTTCTGATTCACCCTCCTGACTTCACCTTCTCCTTCTCCTTCTTCTACTTCTTCTGATTCACCCTCCAGACTTCACCTTCTCCTTCTCCTTCTTCTGCTTCTTCTGCTTCACCCTCCAATCTTCACCTTCTCCTTCTCCTTCTTCTGCTTCTTCTGCTGCGCCCTCCAGACTTCACCTTCTCCTTCTCCTTCTTCTGCTTCTTCTGCTTCACCCTCCTGACTTCACCTTCTCCTTCTCCTTCTTCTACTTCTTCTGCTTCACCCCCCTGACTTCACCTTCTCCTTCTCCTTCTTCTGCTTCTTCTGATTCACCCTCCAGACTTCACCTTCTCCTTCTCCTTCTTCTACTTCTTCTGATTCACCCTCCAGACTTCACCTTCTCCTTCTCCTTCTTCTGATTCTTCTGATTCACCCTCCAGACTTCACTTCTCCTTCTCCTTCTTCTGCTTCTTCTGATTCACCCTCCTGACTTCACCTTCTCCTTCTCCTTCTTCTACTTCTTCTGATTCACCCTCCTGACTTCACCTTCTCCTTCTCCTTCTTCTACTTCTGCTGCTTCACCCTCCAGACTTCACCTTCTCCTTCTCCTTCTTCTACTTCTTCTGATTCACCCTCCAGACTTCACCTTCTCCTTCTCCTTCTTCTGCTTCTTCTGATTCACCCTCCAGACTTCACCTTCTCCTTCTCCTTATTCTGCTTCTACTGCTTCACCCTCCAGACTTCACCTTCTCCTTCTCCTTCTTCTACTTCTTCTGATTCACCCTCCAGACTTCACCTTCTCCTTCTCCTTCTTCTGCTTCTTCTGATTCACCCTCCAGAGTTCACCTTCTCCTTCTCCTTATTCTGCTTCTTCTGATTCACCCTCCAGACTTCACCTTCTCCTTCTCCTTCTTCTGCTTCTTCTGATTCACCCTCCAGACGTCACCTTCTCCTTCTCCTTCTTCTGCTTCTTCTGATTCACCCTCCAGACTTCACCTTCTCCTTCTCCTTCTTCAACTTCTTCTGATTCACCCTCCAGACTTCATCTTCTCCTTCTGCTTGTTCTGCTTTTTCTGATTCACCCTCCAGACTTCACCTTCTCCTTCTCCTTCTTCTGCTTCTTCTGAATCACCGTTCAGACTTCACCTTCTCCTTCTCCTTCTTCTGCTTCTTCTGATTCACCCTCCAGACCTAACCTTCTACTTCTCCTTCTTCTACTTCTTCTGATTCACTCTCCAGTCTTCACCTTCTGCTTCTCCTTCTTCTACTTCTTCTGATTCACCCTCCAGTCTTCACCTTCTCCTTCTCCTTCTTCTGCTTCTTCTGATTCACCCTCCATACTTTATCTTCTCCTTCTCCTTCTTCTGCTTCTTCTGATTCACCCTCCAGACTTCACCTTCTCCTTCTCCTTCTTCTGCTTCTTCTGATTCACCCTCCAGACTTCACCTTCTTCTTCTCCTTCTTCTACTTCTTCTGATTCACCCTCCAGACTTCACCTTCTCCTTCTCCTTCTTCTACTTCTTCTGATTCACCCTCCAGACTTCACCTTCTCCTTCTCCTTCTTCTGCTTATTCTGATTCACCCTCCAGACTTCACCTTCTCCTTCTCCTTCGTCTACTTCTTCTGATTCACCCTCCAGACTACACCTTCTCCTTCTCCTTCTTCTACTTCTTCTGATTCACCCTCCAGACTTCACCTTCACCTTCTCCTTCTTCTGCTTCTTCTGATTCACCCTCCAGACTTCACCTTCTCCTTCTTCTTTTACGTCTTCTGATTCACCCTCCAGACTTCACCTTCTCCTTCTCCTTCTTCTACTTCTTCTGATTCACCCTCCAGACTTCACCTTCTCCTTCTCCTTCTTCTACTTCTTCTGCTTCTCCCTCCAGACTTCACCTTCTCCTTCTCCTTCTTCTGCTTCTTCTGATTCACCCTCCAGACTTCACCTTCTCCTTCTCCTTCTTCTACTTCTTCTGATTCACCCTCCTGACTTCACCTTCTCCTTCTCCTTCTTCTACTTCTTCTGATTCACCCTCCAGACTTCACCTTCTCCTTCTCCTTCTTCTGCTTCTTCTGCTTCACCCTCCAATCTTCACCTTCTCCTTCTCCTTCTTCTGCTTCTTCTGCTGCGCCCTCCAGACTTCACCTTCTCCTTCTCCTTCTTCTGCTTCTTCTGCTTCACCCTCCTGACTTCACCTTCTCCTTCTCCTTCTTCTACTTCTTCTGCTTCACCCCCCTGACTTCACCTTCTCCTTCTCCTTCTTCTGCTTCTTCTGATTCACCCTCCAGACTTCACCTTCTCCTTCTCCTTCTTCTACTTCTTCTGATTCACCCTCCAGACTTCACCTTCTCCTTCTCCTTCTTCTGATTCTTCTGATTCACCCTCCAGACTTCACTTCTCCTTCTCCTTCTTCTGCTTCTTCTGATTCACCCTCCTGACTTCACCTTCTCCTTCTCCTTCTTCTACTTCTTCTGATTCACCCTACTGACCTTACCTTCTCCTTCTCCTTCTTCTACTTCTGCTGCTTCACCCTCCAGACTTCACCTTCTCCTTCTCCTTCTTCTACTTCTTCTGATTCACCCTCCAGACTTCACCTTCTCCTTCTCCTACTTCTGCTTCTTCTGATTCACCCTCCAGACTTCACCTTCTCCTTCTCCTTATTCTGCTTCTTCTGCTTCAACCTCCAGACTTCACCTTCTCCTTCTCCTTCTTCTACTTCTTCTGATTCACCCTCCAGACTTCACCTTCTCCTTCTCCTTCTTCTGCTTCTTCTGATTCACCCTCCAGACTTCATCTTCTCCTTCTCCTTCTTCTGCTTCTTCTGATTCACCCTCCAGACTTCACCTTCTCCTTGTCCTTCTTCTACTTCTTCTGATTCACCCTCCAGACTTCACCTTCTCCTTCTCCTTCTTCTACTTCTTCTGATTCACCCTCCAGACTTCACCTTCTCCTTCTCCTTCTTCTGCTTCTTCTGATTCACCCTCCAGACTTCACCTTCTCCTTCTGCTTGTTCTGCTTTTTCTGATTCACCCTCCAGACTTCACCTTCTCCTTCTCCTTCTTCTGCTTCTTCTGAATCACCGTTCAGACTTCACCTTCTCCTTCTCCTTCTTCTGCTTCTTCTGATTCACCCTCCAGACCTCACCTTCTACTTCTCCTTCTTCTACTTCTTCTGATTCACTCTCCAGTCTTCACCTTCTGCTTCTCCTTCTTCTACTTCTTCTGATTCACCCTCCAGTCTTCACCTTCTCCTTCTCCTTCTTCTGCTTCTTCTGATTCACCCTCCAGACTTCACCTTCTCCTTCTCCTTCTTCTGCATCTTCTGATTCACCCTCCTGACTTCACCTTCTCCTTCTCCTTCTTCTGCTTCTTCTGATTCACCCTCCAGACTTCACCTTCTCCTTCTCCTTCTTCTACTTCTTCTGATTCACCCTCCAGATTTCACCTTCTCCTTCTACTTCTTCTGCTTCTTCTGATTCACCCTCCAGACTTCACCTTCTCCTTCTCCTTCTTCTGCTTCTTCTGATTCACCATCCAGACTTCACCTTCCCTTCTTCTTCTGCTTCTTCTGATTCACCCTCCAGACTTCACCTTCTCCTTCTCCTTCTTCTGCATCTTCTGATTCACCCTCCTCCAGACTTCACCTTCCCTTCTTCTTCTGACTTCTTCTGCTTCACCCTCCTGACTTCACCTTCTATTTCTCCTTCTTCTACTTCTTCTGCTTCACCCCCCTGACTTCACCTTCTCCTTCTCCTTCTTCTGCTTCTTCTGATTCACCCTCCAGACTTCACCTTCTCCTTCTCCTTATTCTGCTTCTTCTGCTTCACCCTCCAGACTTCACCTTCTCCTTCTCCTTCTTCTGCTTCTTCTGCTTCACCCTCCAGACTTCACCTTCTCCTGCTCCTTCTTCTACTTCTTCTGATTCACCCTCCAGACTTCACCTTCTCCTTCTCCTTCTTCTGCTTCTTCTGATTCACCCTCCAGAGTTCACCTTCTCCTTCTCCTTATTCTGCTTCTTCTGATTCACCCTCCAGACTTCACCTTCTCCTTCTCCTTCTTCTACTTCTTCTGATTCACCCTCCAGACTTCACCTTCTCCTTCTCCTTCTTCTGCTTCTTCTGATTCACCCTCCAGACGTCACCTTCTCCTTCTCCTTCTTCTGCTTCTTCTGATTCACCCTCCAGACTTCACCTTCTCCTTCTCCTTCTTCTACTTCTTCTGATTCACCCTCCAGACTTCATCTTCTCCTTCTCCTTCTTCTGCTTCTTCTGATTCACCCTCCAGACTTCACCTTCTCCTTCTCCTTCTTCTGCTTCTTCTGATTCACCCTCCAGACTTCACCTTCTCCTTCTCCTTCTTCTACTTCTTCTGATTCACCCTCCAGACTTCACCTTCTCCTTCTCCTTCTTCTACTTCTTCTGATTCACCCTCCAGACTTCACCTTCTCCTTCTCCTTCTTCTGCTTCTTCCGATTCACCCTCCAGACTTCACCTTCTCCTTCTGCTTGTTCTGCTTTTTCTGATTCACCCTCCAGACTTCACCTTCTCCTTCTCCTTCTTCTGCTTCTTCTGAATCACCGTTCAGACTTCACCTTCTCCTTCTCCTTCTTCTGCTTATTCTGATTCACCCTCCTCCAGACTTCGCCTTCTCCTTCTACTTCTTCTACTTCTTCTGATTCACTCTCCAGTCTTCACCTTCTGCTTCTCCTTCTTCTACTTCTTCTGATTCACCCTCCAGTCTTCACCTTCTCCTTCTCCTTCTTCTGCTTCTTCTTCTGATTCACCCTCCAGACTTCACCTTCTCCTTCTCCTTCTTCTGCATCTTCTGATTCACCCTCCTGACTTCACCTTCTCCTTCTCCTTCTTCTGCTTCTTCAGATTCACCCTCCAGACTTCGCCTTCTCCTTCTACTTCTTCTACTTCTTCTGATTCACTCTCCAGTCTTCACCTTCTGCTTCTCCTTCTTCTACTTCTTCTGATTCACCCTCCAGTCTTCACCTTCTCCTTCTCCTTCTTCTGCTTCTTCTGATTCACCCTCCAGACTTCACCTTCTCCTTCTCCTTCTTCTACTTCTTCTGATTCACCCTCCAGATTTCACCTTCTCCTTCTACTTCTTCTGCTTCTTCTGATTCACCCTCCAGACTTCACCTTCTCCTTCTCCTTCTTCTGCTTCTTCTGATTCACCCTCCAGACTTCACCTTCCCTTCTTCTTCTGCTTCTTCTGCTTCACCCTCCTGACTTCACCTTCTATTTCTCCTTCTTCTACTTCTTCTGCTTCACCCCCCTGACTTCACCTTCTCCTTCTCCTTCTTCTGCTTCTTCTGATTCACCCTCCAGACTTCACCTTCTCCTTCTCCTTCTTCTACTTCTTCTGATTCACCCTCCAGACTTCACCTTCTCCTTCTCCTTCTTCTGATTCTTCTGATTCACCCTCCAGACTTCACTTCTCCTTCTCCTTCTTCTGCTTCTTCTGATTCACCCTCCTGACTTCACCTTCTCCTTCTCCTTCTTCTACTTCTTCTGATTCACCCTCCTGACTTCACCTTCTCCTTCTCCTTCTTCTACTTCTGCTGCTTCAACCTCCAGACTTCACCTTCTCCTTCTCCTTCTTCTACTTCTTCTGATTCACCCTCCAGACTTCACCTTCTCCTTCTCCTTCTTCTGCTTCTTCTGATTCACCCTCCAGACTTCACCTTCTCCTTCTCCTTATTCTGCTTCTTCTGCTTCACCCTCCAGACTTCACCTTCTCCTTCTCCTTCTTCTACTTCTTCTGATTCACCCTCCAGACTTCACCTTCTCCTTCTCCTTCTTCTGCTTCTTCTGATTCACCCTCCAGAGTTCACCTTCTCCTTCTCCTTATTCTGCTTCTTCTGATTCACCCTCCAGACTTCACCTTCTCCTTCTCCTTCTTCTGCTTCTTCTGATTCACCCTCCAGACGTCACCTTCTCCTTCTCCTTCTTCTGCTTCTTCTGATTCACCCTCCAGACTTCACCTTCTCCTTCTCCTTCTTCTACTTCTTCTGATTCACCCTCCAGACTTCATCTTCTCCTTCTCCTTCTTCTGCTTCTTCTGATTCACCCTCCAGACTTCACCTTCTCCTTCTCCTTCTTCTGCTTCTTCTGATTCACCCTCCAGACTTCACCTTCTCCTTCTCCTTCTTCTACTTCTTCTGATTCACCCTCCAGACTTCACCTTCTCCTTCTCCTTCTTCTACTTCTTCTGATTCACCCTCCAGACTTCACCTTCTCCTTCTCCTTCTTCTGCTTCTTCTGATTCACCCTCCAGACTTCACCTTCTCCTTCTGCTTGTTCTGCTTTTTCTGATTCACCCTCCAGACTTCACCTTCTCCTTCTCCTTCTTCTGCTTCTTCTGAATCACCGTTCAGACTTCACCTTCTCCTTCTCCTTCTTCTGCTTATTCTGATTCACCCTCCAGACTTCGCCTTCTCCTTCTACTTCTTCTACTTCTTCTGATTCACTCTCCAGTCTTCACCTTCTGCTTCTCCTTCTTCTACTTCTTCTGATTCACCCTCCAGTCTTCACCTTCTCCTTCTCCTTCTTCTGCTTCTTCTGATTCACCCTCCAGACTTCACCTTCTCCTTCTCCTTCTTCTGCATCTTCTGATTCACCCTCCTGACTTCACCTTCTCCTTCTCCTTCTTCTGCTTCTTCAGATTCACCCTCCAGACTTCACCTTCTCCTTCTCCTTCTTCTACTTCTTCTGATTCACTCTCCAGATTTCACCTTCTCCTTCTACTTCTTCTGCTTCTTCTGATTCACCCTCCAGACTTCACCTTCTCCTTCTCCTTCTTCTGCTTCTTCTGATTCACCCTCCAGACATCACCTTCCCTTCTTCTTCTGCTTCTTCTGATTCACCCTCCAGACTTCACCTTCTCCTTCTCCTTCTTCTGCTTCTTCTGATTCACCCTCCAGACTTCACCTTCTCCTTCTCCTTCTTCTACTTCTTCTGATTCACCCTCCAGACCACCTTCTCCTTCTCCTTCTTCTGCTTCTTCTGATTCACCCTCCAGACTTCACCTTCTCCTTCTCCTTCGTCTACTTCTTCTGATTCACTCTCCAGACTACACCTTCTCCTTCTCCTTCTTCTACTTCTTCTGATTCACCCTCCAGACTTCACCTTCACCTTCTCCTTCTTCTGCTTCTTCTGATTCACCCTCCAGACTTCACCTTCTCCTTCTCCTTCTTCTACTTCTTCTGATTCACCCTCCAGACTTCACCTTCTCCTTCTCCTTCTTCTACTTCTTCTGATTCACATCCAGACTTCACCTTCTCCTTCTCCTTCTTCTACTTCTTCTGCTTCTCCCTCCAGACTTCACCTTCTCCTTCTCCTTCTTCTGCTTCTTCTGATTCACCCTCCAGACTTCACCTTCTCCTTCTCCTTCCTCTACTTGTTCTGATTCACCCTCCTGACTTCACCTTCTCCTTCTCCTTCTTCTACTTCTTCTGATTCACCCTCCAGACTTCACCTTCTCCTTCTCCTTCTTCTGCTTCTTCTGCTTCACCCTCCAATCTTCACCTTCTCCTTCTCCTTCTTCTGCTTCTTCTGCTGCGCCCTCCAGACTTCACCTTCTCCTTCTCCTTCTTCTGCTTCTTCTGCTTCACCCTCCTGACTTCACCTTCTGCTTCTCCTTCTTCTACTTCTTCTGCTTCACCCCCCTGACTTCACCTTCTCCTTCTCCTTCTTCTGCTTCTTCTGATTCACCCTCCTAACTTCACCTTCTCCTTTTCCTTCCTCTGCTTCTTCTGATTCACCCTCCTGACTTCACCTTCTCCTTCTCCTTCTTCTGCTTCTTCTAATTCAACCTCCAGACTTCACCTTCTCCTTCTCCTTCTTCTGCTTCTTCTGATTCACCCTCCAGATTTCACCTTCTCCTTCTACTTCTTCTGCTTCTTCTGATTCACCCTCCAGACTTCACCTTCTCCTTCTCCTTCTTCTGCTTCTTCTGATTCACCCTCCAGACTTCACCTTCCCTTCTTCTTCTGCTTCTTCTGCTTCACCCTCCTGACTTCACCTTCTATTTCTCCTTCTTCTACTTCTTCTGCTTCACCCCCCTGACTTCACCTTCTCCTTCTCCTTCTTCTGCTTCTTCTGATTCACCCTCCAGACTTCACCTTCTCTTCTCCTTATTCTGCTTCTTCTGCTTCACCCTCCAGACTTCACCTTCTCCTTCTCCTTCTTCTACTTCTTCTGATTCACCCTCCAGACTTCACCTTCTCCTTCTCCTTCTTCTGCTTCTTCTGATTCACCCTCCAGAGTTCACCTTCTCCTTCTCCTTATTCTGCTTCTTCTGATTCACCCTCCAGACTTCACCTTCTCCTTCTCCTTCTTCTGCTTCTTCTGATTCACCCTCCAGACGTCACCTTCTCCTTCTCCTTCTTCTGCTTCTTCTGATTCACCCTCCAGACTTCACCTTCTCCTTCTCCTTCTTCTACTTCTTCTGATTCACCCTCCAGACTTCATCTTCTCCTTCTCCTTCTTCTGCTTCTTCTGATTCACCCTCCAGACTTCACCTTCTCCTTCTCCTTCTTCTGCTTCTTCTGATTCACCCTCCAGACTTCACCTGCTCCTTCTCCTTCTTCTACTTCTTCTGATTCACCCTCCAGACTTCACCTTCTCCTTCTCCTTCTTCTACTTCTTCTGATTCACCCTCCAGACTTCACCTTCTCCTTCTCCTTCTTCTGCTTCTTCTGATTCACCCTCCAGACTTCACCTTCTCCTTCTGCTTGTTCTGCTTTTTCTGATTCACCCTCCAGACTTCACCTTCTCCTTCTCCTTCTTCTGCTTCTTCTGAATCACCGTTCAGACTTCACCTTCTCCTTCTCCTTCTTCTGCTTATTCTGATTCACCCTCCAGACTTCGCCTTCTCCTTCTACTTCTTCTACTTCTTCTGATTCACTCTCCAGTCTTAACCTTCTGCTTCTCCTTCTTCTACTTCTTCTGATTCACCCTCCAGTCTTCACCTTCTCCTTCTCCTTCTTCTGCTTCTTCTGCTTCACCCCCCTGACTTCACCTTCTCCTTCTACTTCTTCTGCTTCTTCTGATTCACCCTCCTAACTTCACCTTCTCCTTTTCCTTCCTCTGCTTCTTCTGATTCACCCTCCTGACTTCACCTTCTCCTTCTCCTTCTTCTGCTTCTTCTAATTCACCCTCCAGTCTTCACCTTCTCCTTCTCCTTCTTCTGCTTCTTCTGATTCACCCTCCAGACTTCACCTTCTCCTTCTCCTTCTTCTGCTTCTTCTGATTCACCCTCCAGACTTCACCTTCTCCTTCTCCTTCTTCTGCTTCTTCTGATTCACCCTCCAGACCTCACCATCTCCTTCTCCTTTTTCTACTTCTTCTGATTCACCCTCCAGACATCATCTTCTCCTTCTCCTTCTTCTGCTTCTTCTGATTCACCCTCCAGACTTCACCTTCTCCTTCTCCTTCTTCTGCTTCTTCTGATTCACCCTCCAGACTTCACCTTCTCCTTCTCCTTCTTCTACTTCTTCTGATTCACCCTCCAGACTTCACCTTCTCCTTCTGCTTCTTCTGCTTCTTCCGATTCACCCTCCAGACCTCCCCATCTCCTTCTCCTTCTTCTGCTTCTTCAGCTGCACCCTCCAGACTTCACCTTCTCCTTCTCTTTCTTCTGCTTCTTCCGATTCAGCATCAAGACTTCACCTTCTCCTTCTCCTTCTTCTGATTCTTCTGATTCACCCTCCAGACTTCACCATCTCCTTCTCCTTCTTCTGCTTCTTCCGATTCACCCTCCTGACTTCACCTTCTCCTTCTCCTTCTTCTACTTCTTCTGATACAGCCTCCTGACTTCACCTTCTCCTTCTCCTTCTTCTACTTCTTCTGCTTCACCCTCCAGGCTTCACCTACTCCTTTTCCTTCTTCTACTTCTTCTGATTCACCCTCCAGACTTCACCTTCTCCTTCTCCTTCTTCTGCTTCTTCTGATTCCCCCTCCAGACTTAACCTTCTCCTTCTCCTTATCCTGCTTCTTCTGATTCACCCTCCAGACTTCACCTTCTCCTTCTCCTTCTTCTGCTTCTTCTGATTCACCCTCCAGACCTCACCTTCTCCTTCTCCTTCTTCTACTTCTTCTGATTCACCCTCCAGACTTCATCTTCTCCTTCTCCTTCTTCTGCTTCTTCTGATTCATCCTCCACACTTCACCTTCTCCTTCTCCTTCTTCTGCTTCTCTGATTCACCCTCCAGACTTCGCCTTCTCCTTCTTCTTCTTCTACTTCTTCTGATTCACGCTACAGACTTCACCGTCTCCTTCTCCTTCTTCTACTTCTTCTGATTCACCCTCCAGTCTTCACCTTCTCCTTCTCCTTCTTCTGCTCCTTCTGATTCACCCTCCAGACTTCACCTTCTCCTTCTCCTTCTTCTGCTTCTTCTGATTCACCCTCCTGACTTCACCTTCTCCTTCTTCTGCTTCTTCTGATTCACCCTCCAGACTTCACCTTCTCCTTCTCCTTCTTCTACTTCTTCTGATTCACCCTCCTGACTTCACCATCTCCTTCTCCTTCTTCTGCTTCGACTGCTTCACCCTCCAGACTTCAGCTTCTCCTTCTCCTTCTTCTGCTTCTTCTGCTTCACCCTCCAGACTTCACCTTCTCCTTCTCCTTCTTCTTCTTCTTCTGCTTCACCCTCCTGACTTCACCTTCTCCTTCTCCTTCTTCTACTTCTACTGATTCACCCTCCAGACTTCACCTACTCCTTCTCCTTCTTCTGCTTCTTCTGCTTCACCCTCCAGACTTCACCTTCAACTTCTCCTTCTTCTGCTTCTTCTGCTTTGCCCTCCAGACTTCACCGTCTCCTTCTCCTTCTTCTGCTTCTTCTGCTTCACCCTCCAGACTTCACCTTCTCCTTCTCCTTCTTCTGCTTCTTCTGCTTCAACCTCCTGACTTCACCTTTTCCTTCTCCTTCTTCTACTTCTTCTGATTCACCATCCAGACTTCACCTTCTCCTTCTCCTTCTTCTGCTTCTTCTGCTTCACCCTCCAATCTTCACCTTCTCCTTCTCCTTCTTCTGCTTCTTCTGCTGCGCCCTCCAGACTTCACCTTCTCCTTCTCCTTCTTCTGCTTCTTCTGCTTCACCCTCCTGACTTCACCTTCTCCTTCTCCTTCTTCTACTTCTTCTGCTTCACCCCCCTGACTTCACCTTCTCCTTCTCCTTCTTCTGCTTCTTCTGATTCACCCTCCTAACTTCACCTTCTCCTTCTCCTTCTTCTGCTTCTTCTGATTCACCCTCCTGACTTCACCTTCTCCTTCTCCTTCTTCTGCTTCTTCTGATTCAACCTCCAGACTTCACCTTCTCCTTCTCCTTCTTCTGCTTCTTCTGATTCACCCTCCAGACTTCACCTTCTCCTTCTCCTTCTTCTGCTTCTTCTGATTCACCCTCCAGACCTCACCACCTCCTTCTCCTTCTTCTACTTCTTCTGATTCACCCTCCAGACTTTATCTTCTCCTTCTCCTTCTTCTGCTTCTTCTGATTCACCCTCCAGACTTCACCTTCTCCTTCTCCTTCTTCTGCTTCTTCTGATTCACCCTCCAGACTTCACCTTCTTCTTCTCCTTCTTCTACTTCTTCTGATTCACCCTCCAGACTTCACCTTCTCCTTCTCCTTCTTCTACTTCTTCTGATTCACCCTCCAGACTTCACCTTCTCCTTCTCCTTCTTCTGCTTCTTCTGATTCACCCTCCAGGCTTCACCTTCTCCTTCTCCTTCGTCTACTTCTTCTGATTCTCCCTCCAGACTACACCTTCTCCTTCTCCTTCTTCTACTTCTTCTGATTCACCCTCCAGACTTCACCTTCACCTTCTCCTTCTTCTGCTTCTTCTGATTCACCCTTCAGACTTCACCTTCTCCTTCTCCTTCTTCTACGTCTTCTGATTCACCCTCCAGACTTCACCTTCTCCTTCTCCTTCTTCTAATTCTTCTGATTCACCCTCCAGACTTCACCTTCTCCTTCTCCTTCTTCTACTTCTTCTGCTTCTCCCTCCAGACTTCACCTTCTCCTTCTCCTTCTTCTGCTTCTTCTGATTCACCCTCCAGACTTCACCTTCTCCTTCTCCTTCTTCTACTTCTTCTGATTCACCCTCCTGACTTCACCTTCTCCTTCTCCTTCTTCTACTTCTTCTGATTCACCCTCCAGACTTCACCTTCTCCTTCTCCTTCTTCTGCTTCTTCTGCTTCACCCTCCAATCTTCACCTTCTCCTTCTCCTTCTTCTGCTTCTTCTGCTGCGCCCTCCAGACTTCACCTTCTCCTTCTCCTTCTTCTGCTTCTTCTGCTTCACCCTCCTGACTTCACCTTCTCCTTCTCCTTCTTCTACTTCTTCTGCTTCACCCCCCTGACTTCACCTTCTCCTTCTCCTTCTTCTGCTTCTTCTGATTCACCCTCCAGACTTCACCTTCTCCTTCTCCTTCTTCTACTTCTTCTGATTCACCCTCCAGACTTCACTTCTCCTTCTCCTTCTTCTGCTTCTTCTGATTCACCCTCCTGACTTCACCTTCTCCTTCTCCTTCTTCTACTTCTTCTGATTCACCCTCCTGACTTCACCTTCTCCTTCTCCTTCTTCTACTTCTGCTGCTTCACCCTCCAGACTTCACCTTCTCCTTCTCCTTCTTCTACTTCTTCTGATTCACCCTCCAGACTTCACCTTCTCCTTCTCCTTCTTCTGCTTCTTCTGATTCACCCTCCAGACTTCACCTTCTCCTTCTCCTTATTCTGCTTCTACTGCTTCACCCTCCAGACTTCACCTTCTCCTTCTCCTTCTTCTACTTCTTCTGATTCACCCTCCAGACTTCACCTTCTCCTTCTCCTTCTTCTGCTTCTTCTGATTCACCCTCCAGAGTTCACCTTCTCCTTCTCCTTATTCTGCTTCTTCTGATTCACCTTCCAGACTTCACCTTCTCCTTCTCCTTCTTCTGCTTCTTCTGATTCACCCTCCAGACGTCACCTTCTCCTTCTCCTTCTTCTGCTTCTTCTGATTCACCCTCCAGACTTCACCTTCTCCTTCTCCTTCTTCAACTTCTTCTGATTCACCCTCCAGACTTCATCTTCTCCTTCTGCTTGTTCTGCTTTTTCTGATTCACCCTCCAGACTTCACCTTCTCCTTCTCCTTCTTCTGCTTCTTCTGATTCACCCTCCTGACTTCACCTTCTCCTTCTCCTTCTTCTGCTTCTTCTGATTCACCCTCCAGACCTCACCTTCTACTTCTCCTTCTTCTACTTCTTCTGATTCACTCTCCAGTCTTCACCTTCTGCTTCTCCTTCTTCTACTTCTTCTGATTCACCCTCCAGTCTTCACCTTCTCCTTCTCCTTCTTCTGCTTCTTCTGATTCACCCTCCAGACTTTATCTTCTCCTTCTCCTTCTTCTGCTTCTTCTGATTCACCCTCCAGACTTCACCTTCTCCTTCTCCTTCTTCTGCTTCTTCTGATTCACCCTCCAGACTTCACCTTCTTCTTCTCCTTCTTCTACTTCTTCTGATTCACCCTCCAGACTTCACCTTCTCCTTCTCCTTCTTCTACTTCTTCTGATTCACCCTCCAGACTTCACCTTCTCCTTCTCCTTCTTCTGCTTATTCTGATTCACCCTCCAGGCTTCACCTTCTCCTTCTCCTTCGTCTACTTCTTCTGATTCACCCTCCAGACTACACCTTCTCCTTCTCCTTCTTCTACTTCTTCTGATTCACCCTCCAGACTTCACCTTCACCTTCTCCTTCTTCTGCTTCTTCTGATTCACCCTCCAGACTTCACCTTCTCCTTCTCCTTCTTCTACGTCTTCTGATTCACCCTCCAGACTTCACCTTCTCCTTCTCCTTCTTCTACTTCTTCTGTTTCACCCTCCAGACTTCACCTTCTCCTTCTCCTTCTTCTACTTCTTCTGCTTCTCCCTCCAGACTTCACCTTCTCCTTCTCCTTCTTCTGCTTCTTCTGATTCACCCTCCAGACTTCACCTTCTCCTTCTCCTTCTTCTACTTCTTCTGATTCACCCTCCTGACTTCACCTTCTCCTTCTCCTTCTTCTACTTCTTCTGATTCACCCTCCAGACTTCACCTTCTCCTTCTCCTTCTTCTGCTTCTTCTGCTTCACCCTCCAATCTTCACCTTCTCCTTCTCCTTCTTCTGCTTCTTCTGCTGCGCCCTCCAGACTTCACCTTCTCCTTCTCCTTCTTCTGCTTCTTCTGCTTCACCCTCCTGACTTCACCTTCTCCTTCTCCTTCTTCTACTTCTTCTGCTTCACCCCCCTGACTTCACCTTCTCCTTCTCCTTCTTCTGCTTCTTCTGATTCACCCTCCAGACTTCACCTTCTCCTTCTCCTTCTTCTACTTCTTCTGATTCACCCTCCAGACTTCACCTTCTCCTTCTCCTTCTTCTGATTCTTCTGATTCACCCTCCAGACTTCACTTCTCCTTCTCCTTCTTCTGCTTCTTCTGATTCACCCTCCTGACTTCACCTTCTCCTTCTCCTTCTTCTACTTCTTCTGATTCACCCTACTGACTTCACCTTCTCCTTCTCCTTCTTCTACTTCTGCTGCTTCACCCTCCAGACTTCACCTTCTCCTTCTCCTTCTTCTACTTCTTCTGATTCACCCTCCAGACTTCACCTTCTCCTTCTCCTACTTCTGCTTCTTCTGATTCACCCTCCAGACTTCACCTTCTCCTTCTCCTTATTCTGCTTCTTCTGCTTCAACCTCCAGACTTCACCTTCTCCTTCTCCTTCTTCTACTTCTTCTGATTCACCCTCCAGACTTCACCTTCTCCTTCTCCTTCTTCTGCTTCTTCTGATTCACCCTCCAGAGTTCACCTTCTCCTTCTCCTTATTCTGCTTCTTCTGATTCACCCTCCAGACTTCCCCTTCTCCTTCTCCTTCTTCTGCTTCTTCTGATTCACCCTCCAGACGTCACCTTCTCCTTCTCCTTCTTCTGCTTCTTCTGATTCACCCTCCAGACTTCACCTTCTCCTTCTCCTTCTTCTACTTCTTCTGATTCACCCTCCAGACTTCATCTTCTCCTTCTCCTTCTTCTGCTTCTTCTGATTCACCCTCCAGACTTCACCTTCTCCTTCTCCTTCTTCTGCTTCTTCTGATTCACCCTCCAGACTTCACCTTCTCCTTGTCCTTCTTCTACTTCTTCTGATTCACCCTCCAGACTTCACCTTCTCCTTCTCCTTCTTCTACTTCTTCTGATTCACCCTCCAGACTTCACCTTCTCCTTCTCCTTCTTCTGCTTCTTCTGATTCACCCTCCAGACTTCACCTTCTCCTTCTGCTTGTTCTGCTTTTTCTGATTCACCCTCCAGACTTCACCTTCTCCTTCTTCTGCTTCTTCTGAATCACCGTTCAGACTTCACCTTCTCCTTCTCCTTCTTCTGCTTCTTCTGATTCACCCTCCAGACCTCACCTTCTACTTCTCCTTCTTCTACTTCTTCTGATTCACTCTCCAGTCTTCACCTTCTGCTTCTCCTTCTTCTACTTCTTCTGATTCACCCTCCAGTCTTCACCTTCTCCTTCTCCTTCTTCTGCTTCTTCTGATTCACCCTCCATACTTCACCTTCTCCTTCTCCTTCTTCTGCATCTTCTGATTCACCCTCCTGACTTCACCTTCTCCTTCTCCTTCTTCTGCTTCTTCTGATTCACCCTCCTGACTTCACCTTCTCCTTCTCCTTCTTCTACTTCTTCTGATTCACCCTCCAGATTTCACCTTCTCCTTCTACTTCTTCTGCTTCTTCTGATTCACCCTCCAGACTTCACCTTCTCCTTCTCCTTCTTCTGCTTCTTCTGATTCACCCTCCAGACTTCACCTTCCCTTCTTCTTCTGCTTCTTCTGCTTCACCCTCCTGACTTCACCTTCTATTTCTCCTTCTTCTACTTCTTCTGCTTCACCCCCCTGACTTCACCTTCTCCTTCTCCTTCTTCTGCTTCTTCTGATTCACCCTCCAGACTTCACCTTCTCCTTCTCCTTCTTCTACTTCTTCTGATTCACCCTCCAGACTTCACCTTCTCCTTCTCCTTCTTCTGATTCTTCTGATTCACCCTCCAGACTTCACTTCTCCTTCTCCTTCTTCTGCTTCTTCTGATTCACCCTCCTGACTTCACCTTCTCCTTCTCCTTCTTCTACTTCTTCTGATTCACCCTCCTGACTTCACCTTCTCCTTCTCCTTCTTCTACTTCTGCTGCTTCACCCTCCAGACTTCACCTTCTCCTTCTCCTTCTTCTACTTCTTCTGATTCACCCTCCAGACTTCACCTTCTCCTTCTCCTTCTTCTGCTTCTTCTGATTCACCCTCCAGACTTCACCTTCTCCTTCTCCTTATTCTGCTTCTTCTGCTTCACCCTCCAGACTTCACCTTCTCCTTCTCCTTCTTCTACTTCTTCTGATTCACCCTCCAGACTTCACCTTCTCCTTCTCCTTCTTCTGCTTCTTCTGATTCACCCTCCAGAGTTCACCTTCTCCTTCTCCTTATTCTGCTTCTTCTGATTCACCCTCCAGACTTCATCTTCTCCTTCTCCTTCTTCTGCTTCTTCTGATTCACCCTCCAGACTTCACCTTCTCCTTCTCCTTCTTCTGCTTCTTCTGATTCACCCTCCAGACTTCACCTTCTCCTTCTCCTTCTTCTACTTCTTCTGATTCACCCTCCAGACTTCACCTTCTCCTTCTCCTTCTTCTACTTCTTCTGATTCACCCTCCAGACTTCACCTTCTCCTTCTCCTTCTTCTGCTTCTTCTGATTCACCCTCCAGACTTCACCTTCTCCTTCTGCTTGTTCTGCTTTTTCTGATTCACCCTCCAGACTTCACCTTCTCCTTCTCCTTCTTCTGCTTCTTCTGAATCACCGTTCAGACTTCACCTTCTCCTTCTCCTTCTTCTGCTTATTCTGATTCACCCTCCAGACTTCGCCTTCTCCTTCTACTTCTTCTACTTCTTCTGATTCACTCTCCAGTCTTCACCTTCTGCTTCTCCTTCTTCTACTTCTTCTGATTCACCCTCCAGTCTTCACCTTCTCCTTCTCCTTCTTGTGCTTCTTCTGATTCACCCTCCAGACTTCACCTTCTCCTTCTCCTTCTTCTGCATCTTCTGATTCACCCTCCTGACTTCACCTTCTCCTTCTCCTTCTTCTGCTTCTTCTGATTCACCCTCCAGACTTCACCTTCTCCTTCTCCTTCTTCTACTTCTTCTGATTCACTCTCCAGATTTCACCTTCTCCTTCTACTTCTTCTGCTTCTTCTGATTCACCCTCCAGACTTCACCTTCTCCTTCTCCTTCTTCTGCTTCTTCTGATTCACCCTCCAGACATCACCTTCCCTTCTTCTTCTGCTTCTTCTGATTCACCCTCCAGACTTCACCTTCTCCTTCTCCTTCTTCTGCTTCTTCTGATTCACCCTCCAGACTTCACCTTCTCCTTCTCCTTCTTCTACTTCTTCTGATTCACCCTCCAGACTTCACCTTCTCCTTCTCCTTCTTCTGCTTCTTCTGATTCACCCTCCAGACTTCACCTTCTCCTTCTCCTTCGTCTACTTCTTCTGATTCACTCTCCAGACTACACCTTCTCCTTCTCCTTCTTCTACTTCTTCTGATTCACCCTCCAGACTTCACCTTCACCTTCTCCTTCTTCTGCTTCTTCTGATTCACCCTCCAGACTTCACCTTCTCCTTCTCCTTCTTCTACTTCTTCTGATTCACCCTCCAGACTTCACCTTCTCCTTCTCCTTCTTCTACTTCTTCTGATTCACCTCCAGACTTCACCTTCTTCTTCTCCTTCTTCTACTTCTTCTGCTTCTCCCTCCAGACTTCTCCTTCTCCTTCTCCTTCTTCTGCTTCTTCTGATTCACCCTCCAGACTTCACCTTCTCCTTCTCCTTCCTCTACTTGTTCTGATTCACCCTCCTGACTTCACCTTCTCCTTCTCCTTCTTCTACTTCTTCTGATTCACCCTCCAGACTTCACCTTCTCCTTCTCCTTCTTCTGCTTCTTCTGCTTCACCCTCCAATCTTCACCTTCTCCTTCTCCTTCTTCTGCTTCTTCTGCTGCGCCCTCCAGACTTCACCTTCTCCTTCTCCTTCTTCTGCTTCTTCTGCTTCACCCTCCTGACTTCACCTTCTGCTTCTCCTTCTTCTACTTCTTCTGCTTCACCCCCCTGACTTCACCTTCTCCTTCTCCTTCTTCTGCTTCTTCTGATTCACCCTCCTAACTTCACCTTCTCCTTTTCCTTCCCCTGCTTCTTCTGATTCACCCTCCTGACTTCACCTTCTCCTTCTCCTTCTTCTGCTTCTTCTAATTCACCCTCCAGACTTCACCTTCTCCTTCTCCTTCTTCTGCTTCTTCTGATTCACCCTCCAGATTTCACCTTCTCCTTCTACTTCTTCTGCTTCTTCTGATTCACCCTCCAGACTTCACCTTCTCCTTCTCCTTCTTCTGCTTCTTCTGATTCACCCTCCAGACTTCACCTTCCCTTCTTCTTCTGCTTCTTCTGCTTCACCCTCCTGACTTCACCTTCTATTTCTCCTTCTTCTACTTCTTCTGCTTCACCCCCCTGACTTCACCTTCTCCTTCTCCTTCTTCTGCTTCTTCTGATTCACCCTCCAGACTTCACCTTCTCCTTCTCCTTCTTCTACTTCTTCTGATTCACCCTCCAGACTTCACCTTCTCCTTCTCCTTCTTCTGATTCTTCTGATTCACCCTCCAGACTTCACTTCTCCTTCTCCTTCTTCTGCTTCTTCTGATTCACCCTCCTGACTTCACCTTCTCCTTCTCCTTCTTCTACTTCTTCTGATTCACCCTCCTGACTTCACCTTCTCCTTCTCCTTCTTCTACTTCTGCTGCTTCACCCTCCAGACTTCACCTTCTCCTTCTCCTTCTTCTACTTCTTCTGATTCACCCTCCAGACTTCACCTTCTCCTTCTCCTTCTTCTGCTTCTTCTGATTCACCCTCCAGACTTCACCTTCTCCTTCTCCTTATTCTGCTTCTTCTGCTTCACCCTCCAGACTTCACCTTCTCCTTCTCCTTCTTCTACTTCTTCTGATTCACCCTCCAGACTTCACCTTCTCCTTCTCCTTCTTCTGCTTCTTCTGATTCACCCTCCAGAGTTCACCTTCTCCTTCTCCTTATTCTGCTTCTTCTGATTCACCCTCCAGACTTCACCTTCTCCTTCTCCTTCTTCTGCTTCTTCTGATTCACCCTCCAGACGTCACCTTCTCCTTCTCCTTCTTCTGCTTCTTCTGATTCACCCTCCAGACTTCACCTTCTCCTTCTCCTTCTTCTACTTCTTCTGATTCACCCTCCAGACTTCATCTTCTCCTTCTCCTTCTTCTGCTTCTTCTGATTCACCCTCCAGACTTCACCTTCTCCTTCTCCTTCTTCTGCTTCTTCTGATTCACCCTCCAGACTTCACCTTCTCCTTCTCCTTCTTCTACTTCTTCTGATTCACCCTCCAGACTTCACCTTCTCCTTCTCCTTCTTCTACTTCTTCTGATTCACCCTCCAGACTTCACCTTCTCCTTCTCCTTCTTCTGCTTCTTCTGATTCACCCTCCAGACTTCACCTTCTCCTTCTGCTTGTTCTGCTTTTTCTGATTCACCCTCCAGACTTCACCTTCTCCTTCTCCTTCTTCTGCTTCTTCTGAATCACCGTTCAGACTTTACCTTCTCCTTCTCCTTCTTCTGCTTATTCTGATTCACCCTCCAGACTTCGCCTTCTCCTTCTACTTCTTCTACTTCTTCTGATTCACTCTCCAGTCTTCACCTTCTGCTTCTCCTTCTTCTACTTCTTCTGATTCACCCTCCAGTCTTCACCTTCTCCTTCTCCTTCTTCTGCTTCTTCTGATTCACCCTCCAGACTTCACCTTCTCCTTCTCCTTCTTCTGCATCTTCTGATTCACCCTCCTGACTTCACCTTCTCCTTCTCCTTCTTCTGCTTCTTCTGATTCACCCTCCAGACTTCACCTTCTCCTTGTCCTTCTTCTACTTCTTCTGATTCACTCTCCAGATTTCACCTTCTCCTTCTACTTCTTCTGCTTCTTCTGATTCACCCTCCAGACTTCACCTTCTCCTTCTCCTTCTTCTGCTTCTTCTGATTCACCCTCCAGACATCACCTTCCCTTCTTCTTCTGCTTCTTCTGATTCACCCTCCAGACTTCACCTTCTCCTTCTCCTTCTTCTGCTTCTTCTGATTCACCCTCCAGACTTCACCTTCTCCTTCTCCTTCTTCTACTTCTTCTGATTCACCCTCCAGACTTCACCTTCTCCTTCTCCATCTTCTGCTTCTTCTGATTCACCCTCCAGACTTCACCTTCTCCTTCTCCTTCGTCTACTTCTTCTGATTCACTCTCCAGACTACACCTTCTCCTTCTCCTTCTTCTACTTCTTCTGATTCATCCTCCAGACTTCACCTTCACCTTCTCCTTCTTCTGCTTCTTCTGATTCACCCTCCAGACTTCACCTTCTCCTTCTCCTTCTTCTACTTCTTCTGATTCACCCTCCAGACTTCACCTTCTCCTTCTCCTTCTTCTACTTCTTCTGATTCACCTCCAGACTTCACCTTCTCCTTCTCCTTCTTCTACTTCTTCTGCTTCTCCCTCCAGACTTCACCTTCTCCTTCTCCTTCTTCTGCTTCTTCTGATTCACCCTCCAGACTTCACCTTCTCCTTCTCCTTCCTCTACTTGTTCTGATTCACCCTCCTGACTTCACCTTCTCCTTCTCCTTCTTCTACTTCTTCTGATTCACCCTCCAGACTTCACCTTCTCCTTCTCCTTCTTCTGCTTCTTCTGCTTCACCCTCCAATCTTCACCTTCTCCTTCTCCTTCTTCTGCTTCTTCTGCTGCGCCCTCCAGACTTCACCTTCTCCTTCTCCTTCTTCTGCTTCTTCTGCTTCACCCTCCTGACTTCACCTTCTGCTTCTCCTTCTTCTACTTCTTCTGCTTCACCCCCCTGACTTCACCTTCTCCTTCTCCTTCTTCTGCTTCTTCTGATTCACCCTCCTAACTTCACCTTCTCCTTTTCCTTCCTCTGCTTCTTCTGATTCACCCTCCTGACTTCACCTTCTCCTTCTCCTTCTTCTGCTTCTTCTAATTCACCCTCCAGACTTCACCTTCTCCTTCTCCTTCTTCTGCTTCTTCTGATTCACCCTCCAGACTTCACCTTCTCCTTCTCCTTCTTCTGCTTCTTCTGATTCACCCTCCAGACTTCACCTTCTCCTTCTCCTTCTTCTGCTTCTTCTGATTCACCTCCAGACCTCACCATCTCCTTCTCCTTCTTCTACTTCTTCTGATTCACCCTCCAGACATCATCTTCTCCTTCTCCTTCTTTTGCTTCTTCTGATTCACCCTCCAGACTTCACCTTCTCCTTCTCCTTCTTCTGCTTCTTCTGATTCACCCTCCAGACTTCACCTTCTCCTTCTCCTTCTTCTACTTCTTCTGATTCACCCTCCAGACATCACCTTCTCCTTCTTCTGCTTCTTCTGATTCACCCTCCAGACGTAACCTTCTCCTTCTCCTTCTTCTGCTTCTTCTGATTCACCCTCCAGACTTCACCTTCTCCTTCTCCTTCTTCTACTTCTTCTGATTCACCCTCCAGACTTCATCTTCTCCTTCTCCTTCTTCTGCTTCTTCTGATTCACCCTCCAGACTTCACCTTCTCCTTCTCCTTCTTCTGCTTCTTCTGATTCACCCTCCAGACTTCACCTTCTCCTTCTCCTTCTTCTACTTCTTCTGATTCACCCTCCAGACTTCACCTTCTCCTTCTCCTTCTTCTACTTCTTCTGATTCACCCTCCAGACTTCAGCTTCTCCTTCTCCTTCTTCTGCTTCTTCTGATTCACCCTCCAGACTTCACCTTCTCCTTCTGCTTGTTCTGCTTTTTCTGATTCACCCTCCAGACTTCACCTTCTCCTTCTCCTTCTTCTGCTTCTTCTGAATCACCGTTCAGACTTCACCTTCTCCTTCTCCTTCTTCTGCTTCTTCTGATTCACCCTCCAGACCTCACCTTCTCCTTCTCCTTCTTCTACTTCTTCTGATTCACCCTCCAGACTTCATCTTCTCCTTCTCCTTCTTCTGCTTCTTCTGATTCACCCTCCAGACTTCACCTCCTCCTGCTCCTTCTTCTGCTTCTTCTGATTCACCCTCCAGACTTCGCCTTCTCCTTCTCCTTCTTCTACTTCTTCTGATTCACTCTCCAGTCTTCACCTTCTTCTTCTCCTTCTTCTACTTCTTCTGATTCACCCTCCAGTCTTCACCTTCTCCTTCTCCTTCTTCTGCTTCTTCTGATTCACCCTCCAGACTTCACCTTCTCCTTCTACTTCTTCTGCATCTTCTGATTCACCCTCCTGACTTCACCTTCCCCTTCTCCTTCTTCTACTTCTTCTGATTCACCCTCCAGATTTCACCTTCTCCTTCTACTTCTTCTGCTTCTACTGATTCACCCTCCAGACTTCACCTTCCCTTCTCCTTCTTCTGCTTCTTCTGATTCACCCTCCAGACTTCACCTTCTCCTTCTCCTTCTTCTGCTTCTTCTGATTCACCCTCCAGACTTCACCTTCTCCTTCTCCTTCTTCTACTTCTTCTGATTCACCCTCCAGACTTCACCTTCTCCTTCTCCTTCGTCTACTTCTTCTGATTCACTCTCCAGACTACACCTTCTCCTTCTCCTTCTTCTACTTCTTCTGATACACCCTCCAGACTTCACCTTCACCTTCTCCTTCTTCTGCTTCTTCTGATTCACCCTCCAGACTTCACCTTCTCCTTCTCCTTCTTCTACTTCTTCTGATTCACCCTCCAGACTTCACCTTCTCCTTCTCCTTCTTCTACTTCCTCTGATTCACCCTCCAGACTTCACCTTCTCCTTCTCCTTCTTCTACTTCTTCTGCTTCTCCCTCCAGACTTCACCTTCTCCTTCTCCTTCTTCTGCTTCTTCTGATTCACCCTCCAGACATCACCTTCTCCTTCTCCTTCTTCTACTTCTTCTGATTCACCCTCCAGACTTCACCTTCTCCTTCTCCTTCTTCTGCTTCTTCTGCTTCACCCTCCAATCATCACCTTCTCCTTCTCCTTCTTCTGCTTCCTCTGCTGCGCCCTCCAGACTTCACCTTCTCCTTCTTCTTCTTCTGCTTCTTCTGCTTCACCCTCCTGACTTCACCTTCTCCTTCTCCTTCTTCTACTTCTTCTGCTTCACCCCCCTGACTTCACCTTCTCCTTCTCCTTCTTCTGCTTCTTCTGATTCACCCTCCTAACTTCACCTTCTCCTTTTCCTTCCTCTGCTTCTTCTGATTCACCCTCCTGACTTTACCTTCTCCTTCTCCTTCTTCTGCTTCTTCTAATTCACCCTCCAGACTTCACCTTCTCCTTCTCCTTCTTCTGCTTCTTCTGATTCACCCTCCAGACTTCACCTTCTCCTTCTCCTTCTTCTGCTTCTTCTGATTCACCCTCCAGACTTCACCTTCTCCTTCTCCTTCTTCTGCTTCTTCTGATTCACCCTCCAGACCTCACCATCTCCTTCTCCTTCTTCTACTTCTTCTGATTCACCCTCCAGACATCATCTTCTCCTTCTCCTTCTTCTGCTTCTTCTGATTCACCCTCCAGACTTCACCTTCTCCTTCTCCTTCTTCTGCTTCTTCTGATTCACCCTCCAGACTTCACCTTCTCCTTCTCCTTCTTCTACTTCTTCTGATTCACCCTCCAGACTTCACCTTCTCCTTCTGCTTCTTCTGCTTCTTCCGATTCACCCTCCAGACCTCCCCATCACCTTCTCCTTCTTCTGCTTCTTCAGCTTCACCCTCCAGACTTCACCTTCTCCTTCTCTTTCTTCTGCTTCTTCTGATTCAGCCTCAAGACTTCACCTTCTCCTTCTCCTTCTTCTGATTCTTCTGATTCACCCTCCAGACTTCACCATCTCCTTCTCCTTCTTCTGCTTCTTCTGATTCACCCTCCTGACTTCACCTTCTCCTTCTCCTTCTTCTACTTCTTCTGATACAGCCTCCTGACTTCACCTTCTCCTTCTTCTACTTCTTCTGCTTCACCCTCCAGGCTTCACCTTCTCCTTCTCCTTCTTCTACTTCTTCTGATTCACCCTCCAGACTTCACCTTCTCCTTCTCCTTCTTCTGCTTCTTCTGATTCCCCCTCCAGACTTCACCTTCTCCTTCTCCTTATCCTGCTTCTTCTGATTCACCCTCCAGACTTCACCTTCTCCTTCTCCTTCTTCTGCTTCTTCTGATTCACACTTCAGACTTCACCTTCTCCTTCTCCTTCTTCTGCTTCTTCTGATTCACCCTCCAGACCTCACCTTCTCCTTCTCCTTCTTATACTTCTTCTGATTCACCCTCCAGACTTCATCTTCTCCTTCTCCTTCTTCTGCTTCTTCTGATTCATCCTCCACACTTCACCTTCTCCTTCTCCTTCTTCTGCTTCTTCTGATTCACCCTCCAGACTTCGCCTTCTCCTTCTTCTTCTTCTACTTCTTCTGATTCACGCTCCAGACTTCACCGTCTCCTTCTCCTTCTTCTACTTCTTCTGATTCACCCTCCAGTCTTCACCTTCTCCTTCTCCTTCTTCTGCTTCTTCTGATTCAGCCTCCAGACTTCACCTTCTCCTTCTCCTTTTTCTGCTTCTTCTGATTCACCCTCCTGACTTCACCTTCTCCTTCTCCTTCTTCTGCTTCTTCTGATTCACCCTCCAGACTTCACCTTCTCCTTCTCCTTCTTCTACTTCTTCTGATTCACCCTCCTGACTTCACCATCTCCTTCTCCTTCTTCTGCTTCGACTGCTTCACCCTCCAGACTTCAACGTCTCCTTCTCCTTCTTCTGCTTCTTCTGCTTCACCCTCCAGACTTCACCTTCTCCTTCTCCTTCTTCTGCTTCTTCTGCTTCACCCTCCTGACTTCACCTTCTCCTTCTCCTTCTTCTACTTCTACTGATTCACCCTCCAGACTTCACCTACTCCTTCTCCTTCTTCTGCTTCTTCTGCTTCACCCTCCAGACTTCACCTTCAACTTCTCCTTCTTCTGCTTCTTCTGCTTCGCCCTCCAGACTTCACCGTCTCCTTCTCCTTCATCTGCTTCTTCTGCTTCACCCTCCAAACTTCACCTTCTCCTTCTCCTTCTTCTGCTTCTTCTGCTTCAACCTCCTGACTTCACCTTCTCCTTCTCCTTCTTCTACTTCTTCTGATTCACCCTCCAGACTTCACCTTCTCCTTCTCCTTCTTCTGCTTCTTCTGCTTCACCCTCCAATCTTCACCTTCTCCTTCTCCTTCTTCTGCTTCTTCTGCTGCGCCCTCCAGACTTCACCTTCTCCTTCTCCTTCTTCTGCTTCTTCTGCTTCACCCTCCTGACTTCACCTTCTCCTTCTCCTTCTTCTACTTCTTCTGCTTCACCCCCCTGACTTCACCTTCTCCTTCTCCTTCTTCTGCTTCTTCTGATTCACCATCCTAACTTCACCTTCTCCTTCTCCTTCTTCTGCTTCTTCTGATTCACCCTCCTGACTTCACCTTCTCCTTCTCCTTCTTATGCTTCTTCTGATTCACCCTCCAGACTTCACCTTCTCCTTCTCCTTCTTCTGCTTCTTCTGATTCACCCTCCAGACTTCACCTTCTCCTTCTCCTTCTTCTGCTTCTTCTGATTCACCCTCCAGACCTCACCACCTTCTTCTCCTTCTTCCACTTCTTCTGATTCACCCTCCAGACTTTATCTTCTCCTTCTCCTTCTTCTGCTTCTTCTGATTCACCCTCCAGACTTCACCTTCTCCTGCTCCTTCTTCTGCTTCTTCTGATTCACCCTCCAGACTTCACCTTCTACTTCTCCTTCTTCTACTTCTTCTGATTCACCCTCCAGACTTCACCTTCTCCTTCTCCTTCTTCTACTTCTTCTGATTCACCCTCCAGTCTTCACCTTCTCCTTCTCCTTCTTCTGCTTCTTCTGCTTCACCCTCCAGACTTCACCTTCTCCATCTCTTTCTTCTGCTTCTTCTGATTCACCCTCCAGACTTAAACTTCTCCTTCTCCTTCTTCTACTTCTTCTGATTCACCCACCTGACTTCACCTTCTCCTTCTCCTTCTTCTACTTCTTCTGCTTCACCCTCCAGACTTCACCTTCTCCTTCTCCTTCTTCTACTTCTTCTGATTCACCCTCCAGATTTCACCTTCTCCTTCTCCTTTTTCTACTTCTTCTGATTCACCCTCCAGACTTCACCTTCTCCTTCCCATTCTTCTGCTTCTTCTGATTCACCCTCCAGACTTCACCTTCTCCTTCTCCTTATTCTGCTTCTTCTGATTCACCCTCCAGACTTCACCTTCTCCTTCTCCTTCTTCTGCTTCTTCTGATTCACCCTCCAGACTTCCCCTTCTCCTTCTCCTTCTTCTGCTTCTTCTGATTCACCCTCCAGACTTCACCTTCTCCTTCTCCATCTTCTACTTCTTCTGATTCACCCTCCAGACTTCATCTTCTCCTTCTTCTTCTTCTGCTTCTTCTGATTCACCCTCCAGACTTCACCTTCTCCTTCTCCTTTTTCTGTTTATACTGATTCACCCTCCAGACTTCACCTTCTCCTTCTCCTTCTTCTACTTCTTCTGATTCACCCTCCAGACTTCACCTTCTCCTTCTCCTTCTTCTACTTCTTCTGATTCACCCTCCGGACTTCACCTTCTCCTTCTCCTTCTTCTGCTTCTTCTGATTCACCCTCCAGACTTCACCTACTCCTTCTCCTTCTTCTCCTTCTTCTGATTCACCCTCCAGACTTCACCTTCTCCTTCTCCTTCTTCTGCTTCTTCTGATTCACCGTTCAGACTTCACCTTCTCCTTCTCCTTCTTCTGCTTCTTCTGATTCACCCTCCAGACCTCACCTTCTCCTTCTCCTTCTTCTACTTCTTCTGATTCACCCTCCAGACTTCATCTTCTCCTTCTCCTTCTTCTGCTTCTTCTGATTCACCCTCCAGACTTCACCTCCTCCTGCTCCTTCTTCTGCTTCTTCTGATTCACCCTCCAGACTTCGCCTTCTCCTTCTCCTTCTTCTACTTCTTCTGATTCACCCTCCAGACTTCACCTTCTGCTTCTCCTTCTTCTACTTCTTCTGATTCACCCTCCAGTCTTCACCTTCTCCTTCTCCTTCTTCTGCTTCTTCTGATTTACCCTCCAGACTTCACCTTCTCCTTCTACATCTTCTGCTTCTTCTGATTCACCCTCCTGACTTCACCTTCTCCTTCTCCTTCTTCTGCTTCTTCTGATTCACCCTCCAGACTTCACCTTCCCTTCTCCTTCTTCTGCTTCTTCTGATTCACCCTCCAGACTTCACCTTCTCCTTCTCCTTCTTCTGCTTCTTCTGATTCACCCTCCAGACTTCACCTTCTCCTTCTCCTTCTTCTACTTCTTCTGATTCACCCTCCAGACTTCACCTTCTCCTTCTCCTTCTTCTGCTTCTTCTGATTCACCCTCCAGTCTTCACCTTCTCCTTCTCCTTCGTCTACTTCTTCTGATTCACCCTGCAGACTACACCTTCTCCTTCTCCTTCTTCTACTTCTTCTGATTCACCCTCCAGACTTCACCTTCACCTTTTCCTTCTTCTGCTTCTTCTGATTCACCCTCCAGACTTCATCTTCTCCTTCTCCTTCTTCTGCTTCTTCTGATTCACCCTCCAGACTTCACCTTCTCCTTCTCCTTTTTCTGTTTATTCTGATACACCCTCCAGACTTCACCTTCTCCTTCTCCTTCTTCTACTTCTTCTGATTCACCCTCCAGACTTCACCTTCTCCTTCTCCTTCTTCTACTTCTTCTGATTCACCCTCCGGACTTCACCTTCTCCTTCTCCTTCTTCTGCTTCTTCTGATTCACCCTCCAGACTTCACCTTCTCCTTCTCCTTCTTCTCCTTCTTCTGATTCACCCTCCAGACTTCACCTTCTCCTTCTCCTTCTTCTGCTTCTTCTGATTCACCGTTCAGACTTCACCTTCTCCTTCTCCTTCTTCTGCTTCTTCTGATTCACCCTCCAGACCTCACCTTCTCCTTCTCCTTCTTCTACTTCTTCTGATTCACCCTCCAGACTTCATCTTCTCCTTCTCCTTCTTCTGCTTCTTCTGATTCACCCTCCAGACTTCACCTCCTCCTGCTCCTTCTTCTGCTTCTTCTGATTCACCCTCCAGACCTCGCCTTCTCCTTCTCCTTCTTCTACTTCTTCTGATTCACCCTCCAGACTTCACCTTCTGCTTTTCCTTCTTCTACTTCTTCTGATTCACCCTCCAGTCTTCACCTTCTCCTTCTCCTTCTTCTGCTTCTTCTGATTTACCCTCCAGACTTCACCTTCTCCTTCTACATCTTCTGCTTCTTCTGATTCACCCTCCTGACTTCACCTTCTCCTTCGCCTTCTTCTGCTTCTTCTGATTCACCCTCCAGACTTCACCTTCCCTTCTCCTTCTTCTGCTTCTTCTGATTCACCCTCCAGACTTCACCTTCTCCTTCTCCTTCTTCTGCTTCTTCTGATTCACCCTCCAGACTTCACCTTCTCCTTCTCCTTCTTCTACTTCTTCTGATTCACCCTCCAGACTTCACCTTCTCCTTCTCCTTCTTCTGCTTCTTCTGATTCACCCTCCAGACTTCACCTTCTCCTTCTCCTTCGTCTACTTCTTCTGATTCACCCTGCAGACTACACCTTCTCCTTCTCCTTCTTCTACTTCTTCTGATTCACCCTCCAGACTTCACCTTCACCTTGTCCTTCTTCTGCTTCTTCTGATTCACCCTCCAGACTTCACCTTCTCCTTCTCCTTCTTCTACTTCTTCTGATTCACCCTCCAGACTTCACCTTCTCCTTCTCCTTCTTCTACTTCTTCTGCTTCTCCCTCCAGACTTCACCTTCTCCTTCTCCTTCTTCTGCTTCTTCTGATTCACCCTCCAGACTTCACCTTCTACTTCTCCTTCTTCTACTTCTCCTGATTCACCCTCCAGACTTCACCTTCTCCTTCTCCTTCTTCTACTTCTTCTGATTCACCCTCCGGACTTCACCTTCTCCTTCTCCTTCTTCTACTTCTTCTGCTTCACCCTCCAGACTTCACCTTCTACTTCTCCTTCTTCTGCTTCTTCTGCTTCACCCTCCAGACTTCACCTTCTAATTCTCCTTCTTCTGCTTCTTCTGCTTCACACTCCTGACTTCACCTTCTCCTTCTCCTGCTTCTACTTCTTCTGATTCACCCTCCAGACTTCACCTTCTCCTTCTCCTTCTTCTGCTTCTTCTGCTTCACCCTCCAGACTTCACCTTCTCCTTCTCCTTCTTCTGCTTCTTCTGCTTCGCCCTCCAGACTTCACCTTCTCCTTCTCCTTCTTCTGCTTCTTCTGCTTCGCCCTCCAGACTTCACCTTCTCCTTCTCCTTCTTCTGCTTCTTCTGCTTCGCCCTCCAGACTTCACCTTCTCCTTCTCCTTCTTCTGCTTCTTCTGCTTCACCCTCCTGACTTCACCTTCTCCTTCTCCTTCTTCTACTTATTCTGATTCACCCTCCAGACTTCACCTTCTCCTTCTCCTTCTTCTGTTTCTTCTGCTTCACCCTCCAGACTTCACCTTCTCCTTCTCCTTCTTCTGCTTCTTCTGCTGCGCCCTCCAGACTTTACCTACTCCTTCTCCTTCTTCTGCTTCTTCTGCTTCACACTCCTGACTTCACCTTCTCCTTCTCCTTCTTCTAATTCTTCTGCTTCACCCCCCTGACTTCACCTTCTCCTTCTCCTTCTTCTGCTTCTTCTGATTCACCCTCCTGACTTCACCTTCTCCTTCTCCTTCTTCTGCTTCTTCTGATTCACCCTCCTGACTTCACCTTCTCCTTCTCCTTCTTCTGCTTGTTCTGATTCACCCTCCAGACTTCATCTTCTCCTTCTCCTTCTTCTGCTTCTTCTGATTCTCCCTCCAGACTTCACCTTCTCCTTCTCCTTCTTCTGCTTCTTCTGATTCACACTCCAGACCTCACCTTCTCCTTCTCCTTCTTCTGCTTCTTCTGATTCACCCTCCAGACTTCACCTTCTCCTTCTACTTCTTCTGCTTCTTCTGATTCACCCTCCTGACTTCACCTTCTCCTTCTCCTTCTTCTGCTTCTTCTGATTCACCCTCCAGACTTCACCTTCCCTTCTCCTTCTTCTGCTTCTTCTGATTCACCCTCCAGACTTCATCTTCTCCTTCTCCTTCTTCTGCTTCTTCTGATTCACCCTCCAGACTTCACCTTCTCCTTCTCCTTCTTCTACTTCTTCTGATTCACCCTCCAGACTTCACCTTCTCCTTCTCCTTCTTCTGCTTCTTCTGATTCACCCTCCAGACTTCACCTTCTCCTTCTCCTTCGTCTACTTCTTCTGATTCACCCTGCAGACTACACCTTCTCCTTCTCCTTCTTCTACTTCTTCTGATTCACCCTCCAGACTTCACCTTCACCTTCTCCTTCTTCTGCTTCTTCTGATTCACCCTCCAGACTTCACCTTCTCCTTCTCCTTCTTCTACTTCTTCTGATTCACCCTCCAGACTTCACCTTCTCCTTCTCCTTCTTCTACTTCTTCTGATTCACCCTCCAGACTTCACCTTCTCCTTCTCCTTCTTCTACTTCTTCTGCTTCTCCCTCCAGACTTCACCTTCTCCTTCTCCTTCTTCTGCTTCTTCTGATTCACCCTCCAGACTTCACCTTCTCCTTCTCCTTCTTCTACTTCTCCTGATTCACCCTCCACACTTCACCTTCTCCTTCTCCTTCTTCTACTTCTTCTGATTCACCCTCCGGACTTCACCTTCTCCTTCTCCTTCTTCTACTTCTTCTGCTTCACCCTCCAGACTTTACCTTCTACTTCTCCTTCTTCTGCTTCTTCTGCTTCACCCTCCAGACTTCACCTTCTCCTTCTCCTTCTTCTGCTTCTTCTGCTTCACACTCCTGACTTCACCTTCTCCCTCTCCTTCTTCTACTTCTTCTGATTCACCCTCCAGACTTCACCTTCTCCTTCTCCTTCTTCTGCTTCTTCTGCTTCACCCTCCAGACTTCACCTTCTCCTTCTCCTTCTTCTGCTTCTTCTGCTTCGCCCTCCAGACTTCACCTTCTCCTTCTCCTTCTTCTGCTTCTTCTGCTTCGCCCTCCAGACTTCACCTTCTCCTTCTCCTTCTTCTGCTTCTTCTGCTTCACCCTCCTGACTTCACCTTCTCCTTCTCCTTCTTCTACTTATTCTGAATCACCCTCCAGACTTCACCTTCTCCTTCTCCTTCTTCTGTTTCTTCTGCTTCACCCTCCAGACTTCACCTTCTCCTTCTCCTTCTTCTGCTTCTTCTGCTGCGCCCTCCAGACTTTACCTTCTCCTTCTCCTTCTTCTGCTTCTTCTGCTTCACACTCCTGACTTCACCTTCTCCTTCTCCTTCTTCTAATTCTTCTGCTTCACCCCCCTGACTTCACCTTCTCCTTCTCCTTCTTCTGCTTCTTCTGATTCACCCTCCTAACTTCACCTTCTCCTTCTCCTTCTTCTGCTTCTTCTGATTCACCCTCCTGACTTCACCTTCTCCTTCTCCTTCTTCTGCTTCTTCTGATTCACCCTCCAGACTTCACCTTCTCCTTCTCCTTCTTCTGCTTCTTCTGATTCTCCCTCCAGTCTTCACCTTCTCCTTCTCCTTCTTCTGCTTCTTCTGATTCACCCTCCAGACCTCACCTTCTCCTTCTCCTTCTTCTACTTCTTCTGATTCACCCTCCAGACTTCATCTTCTCCTTCTCCTTCTTCTGCTTCTTCTGATTCACCCTCCAGACTTCACCTTCTCCTTCTCCTTCTTCTGCTTCTTCTGATTCACCCTCCAGACTTCACCTTCTCCTTCTCTTTCTTCTGCTTCTTCTGATTCACCCTCCAGACTTCACCTTCTCCTTCTCCTTCTTCTGATTCTTCTGATTCACCCTCCAGACTTCACCTTCTCCTTCTCCTTCTTCTGCTTCTTCTGATTCACCCTCCTGACTTCACCTTCTCCTTCTCCTTCTTCTACTTCTTCTGATTCACCCTCCTGACTTCACCTTCTCCTTCTCCTTCTTATGCTTCTTCTGATTCACCCTCCAGACTTCACCTTCTCCTTCTCCTTATTCTGCTTCTTCTGATTCACCCTCCAGACTTCACCTTCTCCTTCTCCTTGTTCTGCTTCTTCTGATTCACCCTCGAGACTTCATCTTCTCCTTCTCCTTCTTCTACTTCTTCTCATTCGCACTCCAGACTTCACCTTCTCCTTCTCCTTCTTCCACTTCTTCTGATTCACCATCCAGTCTTCACCTTCTCCTTCTCTTTCTTCTGCTTCTTCTGCTTCACCCTCCAGACTTCACCTTCTCCTTCACTTTCTTCTGCATCTTCTGATTCACCCTCCAGACTTCACCTTCTCCTTCTCCTTCTGCTTCTTCTGCTTCGCCCTCCAGACTTCACCTGCTCCTTCTCCTTCTTCTGCTTCTTCTGCTTCACCCTCCTGACTTCACCTTCTCCTTCTCCTTCTTCTACTTATTCTGATTCACCCTCCAGACTTCACCTTCTCCTTCTCCTTCTTCTGCTTCTTCTGCTTCACCCTCCAGACTTCACCTTCTCCTTCTCCTTCTTCTGCTTCTTCTGCTGCGCCCTCCAGACTTCACCTTCTCCTTCTCCTTCTTCTGCTTCTTCTGCTTCACACTCCTGACTTCACCTTCTCCTTCTCCTTCTTCTAATTCTTCTGCTTCACCCCCCTGACTTCACCTTCTCCTTCTCCTTCTTCTGCTTCTTCTGATTCACCCTCCTAACTTCACCTTCTCCTTCTCCTTCTTCTGCTTCTTCTGATTCACCCTCCTGACTTCACCTTCTCCTTCTCCTTCTTCTGCTTCTTCTGATTCACCCTCCAGACTTCACCTTCTCCTTCTCCTTCTTCTGCTTCTTCTGATTCTCCCTCCAGACTTCACCTTCTTCTTCTCCTTCTTCTGCTTCTTCTGATTCACCCTCCAGACCTCACCTTCTCCTTCTCCTTCTTCTACTTCTTCTGATTCACCCTCCAGACTTCATCTTCTCCTTCTCCTTCTTCTGCTTCTTCTGATTCACCCTCCAGACTTCACCTTCTCCTTCTCCTTCTTCTGCTTCTTCTGATTCACCCACCAGACTTCACCTTCTCCTTCTCCTTCTTCTACTTCTTCTGATTCACCCTCCAGACTTCACCATCTCCTTCTCCTTCTTCTACTTCTTCTGATTCACCCTCCAGTCTTCACCTTCTCCTTCTCCTTCTTCTGATCTTCTGCTTCACCCTCCAGACTTCACCTTCTCCTTCTCTTTCTTCTGCTTCTTCTGATTCACCCTCCAGACTTCACCTTCTCCTTCTCCTTCTTCTGATTCTTCTGATTCACCCTCCAGACTTCACCTTCTCCTTCTCCTTCTTCTGCTTCTTCTGATTCACCCTCCTGACTTCACCTTCTCCTTCTCCTTCTTCTACTTCTTCTGATTCACCCTCCTGACTTCACCTTCTCCTTGTCCTTCTTCTACTTCTTCTCCTTCACCCTCCAGACTTCACCTTCTCCTTCTCCTTCTTCTACTTCTTCTGATTCACCCTCCAGACTTCACCTTCTCCTTCTCCTTCTTATGCTTCTTCTGATTCACCCTCCAGACTTCACCTTCTCCTTCTCCTTATTCTGCTTCTTCTGATTCACCCTCCAGACTTCACCTTCTCCTTCTCCTTGTTCTGCTTCTTCTGATTCACCCTCGAGACTTCATCTTCTCCTTCTCCTTCTTCTGCTTCTTCTGATTCACCCTCCAGACTTCACCTTCTCCTTTTCCTTCTTCTGCTTCTTCTGATTCACCCTCCAGACTTCACCTTCTCCTTCTCCTTTTTCTACTTCTTCTGATTCACCCTCCAGACTTCACCTTCTCCTTCCCCTTCTTCTGCTTCTTCTGATTCACCCTCCAGACTTCACCTTCTCCTTCTCCTTATTCTGCTTCTTCAGATTCACCCTCCAGACTTCACCTTCTCCTTCTCCTTCTTCTGCTTCTTCTGATTCACCCTCCAGACTTCCCCTTCTCCTTCTCCTTCTTCTGCTTCTTCTGATTCACCCTCCAGACTTCACCTTCTCCTTCTCCATCTTCTACTTCTTCTGATTCACCCTCCAGACTTCATCTTCTCCTTCTCCTTCTTCTGCTTCTTCTGATTCACCCTCCAGACTTCACCTTCTCCTTCTCCTTCTTCTGTTTATTCTGATTCACCCTCCAGACTTCACCTTCTCCTTCTCCTTCTTCTACTTCTTCTGATTCACCCTCCAGACTTCACCTTCTCCTTCTCCTTCTTCTGTTTATTCTGATTCACCCTCCAGACTTCACCTTCTCCTTCTCCTTCTTTTGCTTCTTCTGCTGCGCCCTCCAGACTTTACCTTCTCCTTCTTCTTCTGCTTTTTCTGCTTCACACTCCTGACTTCACCTTCTCCTTCTCCTTCTTCTAATTCTTCTGCTTCACCCCCCTGACTTCACCTTCTCCTTCTCCTTCTTCTGCTTCTTCTGATTCACCCTCCTAACTTCACCTTCTCCTTCTCCTTCTTCTGCTTCTTCTGATTCACCCTCCTGACTTCACCTTCTCCTTCTCCTTCTTCTGCTTGTTCTGATTCACCCTCCAGACTTCATCTTCTCCTTCTCCTTCTTCTGCTTCTTCTGATTCTCCCTCCAGACTTCACCTTCTCCTTCTCCTTCTTCTGCTTCTTCTGATTCACACTCCAGACCTCACCTTCTCCTTCTCCTTCTTCTGCTTCTTCTGATTCACCCTCCAGACTTCACCTTCTCCTTCTACTTCTTCTGCTTCTTCTGATTCACCCACCTGACTTCACCTTCTCCTTCTCCTTCTTCTGCTTCTTCTGATTCACCCTCCAGACTTCACCTTCTCCTTCTCCTTCTTCTACTTCTTCTGATTCACCCTCCAGACTTCACCTTCTCCTTCTCCTTCTTCTGCTTCTTCTGATTCACCCTCCAGACTTCACCTTCTCCTTCTCCTTCGTCTACTTCTTCTGATTCACCCTGCAGACTACACCTTCTCCTTCTCCTTCTTCTACTTCTTCTGATTCACCCTCCAGACTTCACCTTCACCTTCTCCTTCTTCTGCTTCTTCTGATTCACCCTCCAGACTTCACCTTCTCCTTCTCCTTCTTCTACTTCTTCTGATTCACCCTCCAGACTTCACCTTCTCCTTCTCCTTCTTCTACTTCTTCTGATTCACCCTCCAGACTTCACCTTCTCCTTCTCCTTCTTCTACTTCTTCTGCTTCTCCCTCCAGACTTCACCTTCTCCTTCTCCTTCTTCTGCTTCTTCTGATTCACCCTCCAGACTTCACCTTCTCCTTCTCCTTCTTCTACTTCTCCTGATTCACCCTCCACACTTCACCTTCTCCTTCTCCTTCTTCTACTTCTTCTGATTCACCCTCCGGACTTCACCTTCTCCTTCTCCTTCTTCTACTTCTTCTGCTTCACCCTCCAGACTTCACCTTCTACTTCTCCTTCTTCTGCTTCTTCTGCTTCACCCTCCAGACTTCACCTTCTCCTTCTCCTTCTTCTGCTTCTTCTGCTTCACACTCCTGACTTCACCTTCTCCTTCTCCTTCTTCTACTTCTTCTGATTCACCCTCCAGACTTCACCTTCTCCTTCTCCTTCTTCTGCTTCTTCTGCTTCACCCTCCAGACTTCACCTTCTCCTTCTCCTTCTTCTGCTTCTTCTGCTTCGCCCTCCAGACTTCACCTTCTCCTTCTCCTTCTTCTGCTTCTTCTGCTGCGCCCTCCAGACTTTACCTTCTCCTTCTCCTTCTTCTGCTTCTTCTGCTTCACACTCCTGACTTCACCTTCTCCTTCTCCTTCTTCTAATTCTTCTGCTTCACCCCCCTGACTTCACCTTCTCCTTCTCCTTCTTCTGCTTCTTCTGATTCACCCTCCTAACTTCACCTTCTCCTTCTCCTTTTCTGCTTCTTCAGATTCACCCTCCTGACTTCACCTTCTCCTTCTCCTTCTTCTGCTTCTTCTGATTCACCCTCCAGACTTCACCTTCTCCTTCTCCTTCTTCTGCTTCTTCTGATTCTCCCTCCAGTCTTCACCTTCTCCTTCTCCTTCTTCTGCTTCTTCTGATTCACCCTCCAGACCTCACCTTCTCCTTCTCCTTCTTCTACTTCTTCTGATTCACCCTCCAGACTTCATCTTCTCCTTCTCCTTCTTCTGCTTCTTCTGATTCACCCTCCAGACTTCACCTTCTCCTTCTCCTTCTTCTGCTTCTTCTGATTCACCCTCCAGACTTCACCTTCTCCTTCTCTTTCTTCTGCTTCTTCTGATTCACCCTCCAGACTTCACCTTCTCCTTCTCCTTCTTCTGATTCTTCTGATTCACCCTCCAGACTTCACCTTCTCCTTCTCCTTCTTCTGCTTCTTCTGATTCACCCTCCTGACTTCACCTTCTCCTTCTTCTACTTCTTCTGATTCACCCTCCTGACTTCACCTTCTCCTTCTCCTTCTTATGCTTCTTCTGATTCACCCTCCAGACTTCACCTTCTCCTTCTCCTTATTCTGCTTCTTCTGATTCACCCTCCAGACTTCACCTTCTCCTTCTCCTTGTTCTGCTTCTTCTGATTCACCCTCGAGACTTCATCTTCTCCTTCTCCTTCTTCTACTTCTTCTCATTCGCACTCCAGACTTCACCTTCTCCTTCTCCTTCTTCCACTTCTTCTGATTCACCATCCAGTCTTCACCTTCTCCTTCTCTTTCTTCTGCTTCTTCTGCTTCACCCTCCAGACTTCACCTTCTCCTTCACTTTCTTCTGCATCTTCAGATTCACCCTCCAGACTTCACCTTCTCCTTCTCCTTCTGCTTCTTCTGCTTCGCCCTCCAGACTTCACCTTCTCCTTCTCCTTCTCCTTCTTCTGCTTCTTCTGCTTCGCCCTCCAGACTTCACCTTCTCCTTCTCCTTCTTCTGCTTCTTCTGCTTCACCCTCCTGACTTCACCTTCTCCTTCTCCTTCTTCTACTTATTCTGATTCACCCTCCAGACTTCACCTTCTCCTTCTCCTTCTTCTGCTTCTTCTGCTTCACCCTCCAGACTTCACCTTCTCCTTCTCCTTCTTCTGCTTCTTCTGCTGCGCCCTCCAGACTTCACCTTCTCCTTCTCCTTCTTCTGCTTCTTCTGCTTCACACTCCTGACTTCACCTTCTCCTTCTCCTTCTTCTAATTCTTCTGCTTCACCCCCCTGACTTCACCTTCTCCTTCTCCTTCTTCTGCTTCTTCTGATTCACCCTCCTAACTTCACCTTCTCCTTCTCCTTCTTCTGCTTCTTCTGATTCACCCTCCTGACTTCACCTTCTCCTTCTCCTTCTTCTGCTTCTTCTGATTCACCCTCCAGACTTCACCTTCTCCTTCTCCTTCTTCTGCTTCTTCTGATTCTCCCTCCAGACTTCACCTTCTTCTTCTCCTTCTTCTGCTTCTTCTGATTCACCCTCCAGACCTCACCTTCTCCTTCTCCTTCTTCTACTTCTTCTGATTCACCCTCCAGACTTCATCTTCTCCTTCTCCTTCTTCTGCTTCTTCTGATTCACCCTCCAGACTTCACCTTCTCCTTCTCCTTCTTCTGCTTCTTCTGATTCACCCACCAGACTTCACCTTCTCCTTCTCCTTCTTCTACTTCTTCTGATTCACCCTCCAGACTTCACCATCTCCTTCTCCTTCTTCTACTTCTTCTGATTCACCCTCCAGTCTTCACCTTCTCCTTCTCCTTCTTCTGATCTTCTGCTTCACCCTCCAGACTTCACCTTCTCCTTCTCTTTCTTCTGCTTCTTCTGATTCACCCTCCGGACTTCACCTTCTCCTTCTCCTTCTTCTGATTCTTCTGATTCACCCTCCAGACTTCACCTTCTCCTTCTCCTTCTTCTGCTTCTTCTGATTCACCCTCCTGACTTCACCTTCTCCTTCTCCTTCTTCTACTTCTTCTGATTCACCCTCCTGACTTCACCTTCTCCTTGTCCTTCTTCTACTTCTTCTCCTTCACCCTCCAGACTTCACCTTCTCCTTCTCCTTCTTCTACTTCTTCTGATTCACCCTCCAGACTTCACCTTCTCCTTCTCCTTCTTATGCTTCTTCTGATTCACCCTCCAGACTTCACCTTCTCCTTCTCCTTATTCTGCTTCTTCTGATTCACCCTCCAGACTTCACCTTCTCCTTCTCCTTGTTCTGCTTCTTCTGATTCACCCTCGAGACTTCATCTTCTCCTTCTCCTTCTTCTGCTTCTTCTGATTCACCCTCCAGACTTCACCTTCTCCTTCTCCTTCTTCTGCTTCTTCTGATTCACCCTCCAGACTTCACCTTCTCCTTCTCCTTTTTCTACTTCTTCTGATTCACCCTCCAGACTTCACCTTCTCCTTCCCCTTCTTCTGCTTCTTCTGATTCACCCTCCAGACTTCACCTTCTCCTTCTCCTTATTCTGCTTCTTCAGATTCACCCTCCAGACTTCACCTTCTCCTTCTCCTTCTTCTGCTTCTTCTGATTCACCCTCCAGACTTCCCCTTCTCCTTCTCCTTCTTCTGCTTCTTCTGATTCACCCTCCAGACTTCACCTTCTCCTTCTCCATCTTCTACTTCTTCTGATTCACCCTCCAGACTTCATCTTCTCCTTCTCCTTCTTCTGCTTCTTCTGATTCACCCTCCAGACTTCACCTTCTCCTTCTCCTTCTTCTGTTTATTCTGATTCACCCTCCAGACTTCACCTTCTCCTTCTCCTTCTTCTACTTCTTCTGATTCACCCTCCAGACTTCACCTTCTCCTTCTCCTTCTTCTACTTCTTCTGATTCAACCTCCACACTTCACCTTCTCCTTCTCATTCTTCTGCTTCTTCTGATTCAACCTCCAGACTTCACCTTCTCTTTCTCCTTCTTCTCCTTCTTCTGATTCACCCTCCAGACTTCACCTTCTCCTTCTCCTTCTTCTGCTTCTTCTGATTCACCGTTCAGACTTCACCTTCTCCTTCTCCTTCTTCTGCTTCTTCTGATTCACCCTCCAGACTTCACCTCCTCCTGCTCCTTCTTCTGCTTCTTCTGATTCACCCTCCAGACTTCGCCTTCTCCTTCTCCTTCTTCTACTTCTTCTGATTCACCCTCCAGACTTCACCTTCTGCTTCTCCTTCTTCTACTTCTTCTGATTCACCCTCCAGTCTTCACCTTCTCCTTCTCCTTCTTCTGCTTCTTCTGATTTACCCTCCAGACTTCACCTTCTCCTTCTACTTCTTCTGCTTCTTCTGATTCACCCTCCTGACTTCACCTTCTCCTTCTCCTTCTTCTGCTTCTTCTGATTCACCCTCCAGACTTCACCTTCCCTTCTCCTTCTTCTGCTTCTTCTGATTCACCCTCCAGACTTCACCTTTTCCTTCTCCTTCTTCTGCTTCTTCTGATTCACCCTCCAGACTTCACCTTCTCCTTCTCCTTCTTCTACTTCTTCTGATTCACCCTCCAGACTTCACCTTCTCCTTCTCCTTCTTCTGCTTCTTCTGAATCACCCTCCAGACTTCACCTTCTACTTCTCCTTCGTCTCCTTCTTCTGATTCACCCTCCAGACTACACCTTCTCCTTCTCCTTCTTCTACTTCTTCTGATTCACCCTCCAGACTTCAACTTCACCTTCTCCTTCTTCTGCTTCTTCTGATTCACCCTCCAGACTTCACCTTCTCCTTCTCCTTCTTCTAGTTCTTCTGATTCACCCTCCAGACTTCACCTTCTCCTTCTCCTTCTTCTACTTCTTCTGATTCACCCTCCAGACTTCACCTTCTCCTTCTCCTTCTTCTACTTCTTCTGCTTCTCCCTCCAGACTTCACCTTCTCCTTCTCCTTCTTCTGCTTCTTCTGATTCACCCTCCAGACTTCACCTTCTCCTTCTCCTTCTTCTACTTCTCCTGATTCACCCTCCAGACTTCACCTTCTCCTTCTCCTTCTTCTACTTATTCTGATTCACCCTCCGGACTTCACCTTCTCCTTCTCCTTCTTCTACTTCTTCTGCTTCACCCTCCAGACTTCACCTTCTACTTCTCCTTCTTTTGCTTCTTCTGCTTCACCCTCCAGACTTCACCTTCTCCTTCTCCTTCTTCTGCTTCTTCTGCTTCACACTCCTGACTTCACCTTCTCCTTCTCCTTCTTCTACTTATTCTGATTCACCCTCCAGACTTCACCTTCTCCTTCTCCTTCTTCTGTTTCTTCTGCTTCACCCTCCAGACTTCACCTTCTCCTTCTTCTGCTTCTTCTGCTGCGCCCTCCAGACTTTACCTTCTCCTTCTCCTTCTTCTGCTTCTTCTGCTTCACACTCCTGACTTCACCTTCTCCTTCTCCTTCTTCTAATTCTTCTGCTTCACCCCCCTGACTTCACCTTCTCCTTCTCCTTCTTCTGCTTCTTCTGATTCACCCTCCTAACTTCACCTTCTCCTTCTCCTTTTCTGCTTCTTCAGATTCACCCTCCTGACTTCACCTTCTCCTTCTCCTTCTTCTGCTTCTTCTGATTCACCCTCCAGACTTCACCTTCTCCTTCTCCTTCTTCTGCTTCTTCTGATTCTCCCTCCAGTCTTCACCTTCTCCTTCTCCTTCTTCTGCTTCTTCTGATTCACCCTCCAGACCTCACCTTCTCCTTCTCCTTCTTCTACTTCTTCTGATTCACCCTCCAGACTTCATCTTCTCCTTCTCCTTCTTCTGCTTCTTCTGATTCACCCTCCAGACTTCACCTTCTCCTTCTCCTTCTTCTGCTTCTTCTGATTCACCCTCCAGACTTCACCTTCTCCTTCTCTTTCTTCTGCTTCTTCTGATTCACCCTCCAGACTTCACCTTCTCCTTCTCCTTCTTCTGATTCTTCTGATTCACCCTCCAGACTTCACCTTCTCCTTCTCCTTCTTCTGCTTCTTCTGATTCACCCTCCTGACTTCACCTTCTCCTTCTTCTACTTCTTCTGATTCACCCTCCTGACTTCACCTTCTCCTTCTCCTTCTTATGCTTCTTCTGATTCACCCTCCAGACTTCACCTTCTCCTTCTCCTTATTCTGCTTCTTCTGATTCACCCTCCAGACTTCACCTTCTCCTTCTCCTTGTTCTGCTTCTTCTGATTCACCCTCGAGACTTCATCTTCTCCTTCTCCTTCTTCTACTTCTTCTCATTCGCACTCCAGACTTCACCTTCTCCTTCTCCTTCTTCCACTTCTTCTGATTCACCATCCAGTCTTCACCTTCTCCTTCTCTTTCTTCTGCTTCTTCTGCTTCACCCTCCAGACTTCACCTTCTCCTTCACTTTCTTCTGCATCTTCAGATTCACCCTCCAGACTTCACCTTCTCCTTCTCCTTCTGCTTCTTCTGCTTCGCCCTCCAGACTTCACCCTCTCCTTCTCCTTCTTCTGCTTCTTCTGCTTCGCCCTCCAGACTTCACCTTCTCCTTCTCCTTCTTCTGCTTCTTCTGCTTCACCCTCCTGACTTCACCTTCTCCTTCTCCTTCGTCTACTTATTCTGATTCACCCTCCAGACTTCACCTTCTCCTTCTCCTTCTTCTGCTTCTTCTGCTTCACCCTCCAGACTTCACCTTCTCCTTCTCCTTCTTCTGCTTCTTCTGCTGCGCCCTCCAGACTTCACCGTCTCCTTCTCCTTCTTCTGCTTCTTCTGCTTCACACTCCTGACTTCACCTTCTCCTTCTCCTTCTTCTAATTCTTCTGCTTCACCCCCCTGACTTCACCTTCTCCTTCTCCTTCTTCTGCTTCTTCTGATTCACCCTCCTAACTTCACCTTCTCCTTCTCCTTCTTCTGCTTCTTCTGATTCACCCTCCTGACTTCACCTTCTCCTTCTCCTTCTTCTGCTTCTTCTGATTCACCCTCCAGACTTCACCTTCTCCTTCTCCTTCTTCTGCTTCTTCTGATTCTCCCTCCAGACTTCACCTTCTTCTTCTCCTTCTTCTGCTTCTTCTGATTCACCCTCCAGACCTCACCTTCTCCTTCTCCTTCTTCTACTTCTTCTGATTCACCCTCCAGACTTCATCTTCTCCTTCTCCTTCTTCTGCTTCTTCTGATTCACCCTCCAGACTTCACCTTCTCCTTCTCCTTCTTCTGCTTCTTCTGATTCACCCACCAGACTTCACCTTCTCCTTCTCCTTCTTCTACTTCTTCTGATTCACCCTCCAGACTTCACCATCTCCTTCTCCTTCTTCTACTTCTTCTGATTCACCCTCCAGTCTTCACCTTCTCCTTCTCCTTCTTCTGATCTTCTGCTTCACCCTCCAGACTTCACCTTCTCCTTCTCTTTCTTCTGCTTCTTCTGATTCACCCTCCGGACTTCACCTTCTCCTTCTCCTTCTTCTGATTCTTCTGATTCACCCTCCAGACTTCACCTTCTCCTTCTCCTTCTTCTGCTTCTTCTGATTCACCCTCCTGACTTCACCTTCTCCTTGTCCTTCTTCTACTTCTTCTGATTCACCCTCCTGACTTCACCTTCTCCTTCTCCTTCTTCTACTTCTTCTCCTTCACCCTCCAGACTTCACCTTCTCCTTCTCCTTCTTCTACTTCTTCTGATTCACCCTCCAGACTTCACCTTCTCCTTCTCCTTCTTATGCTTCTTCTGATTCACCCTCCAGACTTCACCTTCTCCTTCTCCTTATTCTGCTTCTTCTGATTCACCCTCCAGACTTCACCTTCTCCTTCTCCTTGTTCTGCTTCTTCTGATTCACCCTCGAGACTTCATCTTCTCCTTCTCCTTCTTCTGCTTCTTCTGATTCACCCTCCAGACTTCACCTTCTCCTTCTCCTTCTTCTGCTTCTTCTGATTCACCCTCCAGACTTCACCTTCTCCTTCTCCTTTTTCTACTTCTTCTGATTCACCCTCCAGACTTCACCTTCTCCTTCCCCTTCTTCTGCTTCTTCTGATTCACCCTCCAGACTTCACCTTCTCCTTCTCCTTATTCTGCTTCTTCAGATTCACCCTCCAGACTTCACCTTCTCCTTCTCCTTCTTCTGCTTCTTCTGATTCACCCTCCAGACTTCCCCTTCTCCTTCTCCTTCTTCTGCTTCTTCTGATTCACCCTCCAGACTTCACCTTCTCCTTCTCCATCTTCTACTTCTTCTGATTCACCCTCCAGACTTCATCTTCTCCTTCTCCTTCTTCTGCTTCTTCTGATTCACCCTCCAGACTTCACCTTCTCCTTCTCCTTCTTCTGTTTATTCTGATTCACCCTCCAGACTTCACCTTCTCCTTCTCCTTCTTCTACTTCTTCTGATTCACCCTCCAGACTTCACCTTCTCCTTCTCCTTCTTCTACTTCTTCTGATTCAACCTCCACACTTCACCTTCTCCTTCTCATTCTTCTGCTTCTTCTGATTCAACCTCCAGACTTCACCTTCTCTTTCTCCTTCTTCTCCTTCTTCTGATTCACCCTCCAGACTTCACCTTCTCCTTCTCCTTCTTCTGCTTCTTCTGATTCACCGTTCAGACTTCACCTTCTCCTTCTCCTTCTTCTGCTTCTTCTGATTCACCCTCCAGACTTCACCTCCTCCTGCTCCTTCTTCTGCTTCTTCTGATTCACCCTCCAGACTTCGCCTTCTCCTTCTCCTTCTTCTACTTCTTCTGATTCACCCTCCAGACTTCACCTTCTGCTTCTCCTTCTTCTACTTCTTCTGATTCACCCTCCAGTCTTCACCTTCTCCTTCTCCTTCTTCTGCTTCTTCTGATTTACCCTCCAGACTTCACCTTCTCCTTCTACTTCTTCTGCTTCTTCTGATTCACCCTCCTGACTTCACCTTCTCCTTCTCCTTCTTCTGCTTCTTCTGATTCACCCTCCAGACTTCACCTTCCCTTCTCCTTCTTCTGCTTCTTCTGATTCACCCTCCAGACTTCACCTTTTCCTTCTCCTTCTTCTGCTTCTTCTGATTCACCCTCCAGACTTCACCTTCTCCTTCTCCTTCTTCTACTTCTTCTGATTCACCCTCCAGACTTCACCTTCTCCTTCTCCTTCTTCTGCTTCTTCTGAATCACCCTCCAGACTTCACCTTCTACTTCTCCTTCGTCTCCTTCTTCTGATTCACCCTCCAGACTACACCTTCTCCTTCTCCTTCTTCTACTTCTTCTGATTCACCCTCCAGACTTCACCTTCACCTTCTCCTTCTTCTGCTTCTTCTGATTCACCCTCCAGACTTCACCTTCTCCTTCTCCTTCTTCTAGTTCTTCTGATTCACCCTCCAGACTTCACCTTCTCCTTCTCCTTCTTCTACTTCTTCTGATTCACCCTCCAGACTTCACCTTCTCCTTCTCCTTCTTCTACTTCTTCTGCTTCTCCCTCCAGACTTCACCTTCTCCTTCTCCTTCTTCTGCTTCTTCTGATTCACCCTCCAGACTTCACCTTCTCCTTCTCCTTCTTCTACTTCTCCTGATTCACCCTCCAGACTTCACCTTCTCCTTCTCCTTCTTCTACTTATTCTGATTCACCCTCCGGACTTCACCTTCTCCTTCTCCTTCTTCTACTTCTTCTGCTTCACCCTCCAGACTTCACCTTCTACTTCTCCTTCTTTTGCTTCTTCTGCTTCACCCTCCAGACTTCACCTTCTCCTTCTCCTTCTTCTGCTTCTTCTGCTTCACACTCCTGACTTCACCTTCTCCTTCTCCTTCTTCTACTTCTTCTGATTCACCCTCCAGACTTCACCTTCTCCTTCTCCTTCTTCTGCTTCTTCTGCTTCACCCTCCAGACTTCACCTTCTCCTTCTCCTTCTTCTGCTTCTTCTGCTTCGCCCTCCAGACTTGACCTTCTCCTTCTCCTTCTTCTGCTTCTTCTGCTTCACCCTCCTGACTTCACCTTCTCTTTCTCCTTCTTCTACTTATTCTGATTCACCCTCCAGACTTCACCTTCTCCTTCTCCTTCTTCTGCTTCTTCTGCTTCACCCTCCAGACTTCACCTTCTCCTTCTCCTTCTTCTACTTCTTCTGATTCACCCTCCAGACTTTACCTTCTCCTTCTCCTTCTTCTGCTTCTTCTGCTTCACACTCCTGACTTCACCTTCTCCTTCTCCTTCTTCTAATTCTTCTGCTTCACCCCCCTGACTTCACCTTCTCCTTCTCCTTCTTCTGCTTCTTCTGATTCACCCTCCTAACTTCACCTTCTCCTTCTCCTTCTTCTGCTTCTTCTGATTCACCCTCCTGACTTCACCTTCTCCTTCTCCTTTTTCTGCTTCTTCTGATTCACCCTCCAGACTTCACCTTCTCCTTCTCCTTCTTCTGCTTCTTCTGATTCTCCCTCCAGACTTCACCTTCTCCTTCTCCTTCTTCTGCTTCTTCTGATTCACCCTCCAGACCTCACCTTCTCCTTCTCCTTCTTCTACTTCTTCTGATTCACCCTCCAGACTTCATCTTCTCCTTCTCCTTCTTCTGCTTCTTCTGATTCACCCTCCAGACTTCACCTTCTCCTTCTCCTTCTTCTGCTTCTTCTGATTCACCCTCCAGACTTCACCTTCTCCTTCTCTTTCTTCTGCTTCTTCTGATTCACCCTCCAGACTTCACCTTCTCCTTCTCCTTCTTCTGTTTCTTCTGATTCACCCTCCAGACTTCACCTTCTCCTTCTCCTTCTTCAGCTTCTTCTGATTCACCCTCCTGACTTCACCTTCTCCTTCTCCTTCTTCTACTTCTTCTGATTCACCCTCCTGACTTCACCTTCTCCTTCTCCTTCTTCTACTTCTTCTCCTTCACCTTGCAGACTTCACCTTCTCCTTCTCCTTCTTCTACTTCTTCTGATTCACCCTCCAGACTTCACCTTCTCCTTCTCCTTCTTATGCTTCTTCTGATTCACCCTCCAGCCTTCACCTTCTCCTTCTCCTTATTCTGCTTCTTCTGATTCACCCTCCAGACTTCACCTTCTCCTTCTCCTTGTTCTGCTTCTTCTGATTCACCCTCGAGACTTCATCTTCTCCTTCTCCTTCTTCTACTTCTTCTCATTCGCACTCCAGACTTCACCTTCTCCTTCTCCTTCTTCTACTTCTTCTGTTTCACCCTCCAGTCTTCACCTTCTCCTTCTCTTTCTTCTGCTTCTTCTGCTTCACCCTCCAGACTTCACCTTCTCCTTAACTTTCTTCTGCATCTTCTGATTCACCCTCCAGACTTCACCTTCTCCTTCTCCTTCTGCTTCTTCTGCTTTGCCCTCCAGACTTCACCTTCTCCTTCTCCTTCTTCTGCTTCTTCTGCTTCGCCCTCCAGACTTCACCTTCTCCTTCTCCTTCTTCTGCTTCTTCTGCTTCAACCTCCTGACTTCACCTTCTCCTTCTCTTTCTACTTATTCTGATTCACCCTCCAGACTTCACCTTCTCCTTCTCCTTCTTCTGCTTCTTCTGCTTCACCCTCCAGACTTCACCTTCTCCTTCTCCTTCTTCTGCTTCTTCTGCTGCGCCCTCCAGACTTCACCTTCTCCTTCTCCTTCTTCTGCTTCTTCTGCTTCACACTCCTGACTTCACCTTCTCCTTCTCCTTCTTCTAATTCTTCTGCTTCACCCCCCTGACTTCACCTTCTCCTTCTCCTTCTTCTGCTTCTTCTGATTCACCCTCCTAACTTCACCTTCTCCTTCTCCTTCTTCTGCTTCTTCTGATTCACCCTCCTGACTTCACCTTCTCCTTCTCCTTCTTCTGCTTCTTCTGATTCACCCTCCAGACTTCACCTTCTCCTTCTCCTTCTTCTGCTTCTTCTGATTCTCCCTCCAGACTTCACCTTCTCCTTCTCCTTTTTCTGCTTCTTCTGATTCACCCTCCAGACCTCACCTTCTCCTTCTCCTTCTTCTATTTTTTCTTATTCACCCTCCAGACTTCATCTTCTCCTTCTCCTTCTTCTGCTTCTTCTGATTCACCCTCCAGACTTCACCTTCTCCTTCTCCTTCTTCTGCTTCTTCTGATTCACCCTCCAGACTTCACCTTCTCCTTCTCCTTCTTCTACTTCTTCTGATTCACCCTCCAGACTTCACCTTCTCCTTCTCCTTCTTCTACTTCTTCTGATTCACCCTCCAGACTTCACCTTCTACTTCTCCTTCTTCTGCTTCTTCTGCTTCACCCTCCAGACTTCACCTTCTCCTTCTCCTTCTTCTGCTTCTTCTGCTTCACACTCCTGACTTCACCTTCTCCTTCTCCTTCTTCTACTTCTTCTGATTCACCCTCCAGACTTCACCTTCTCCTTCTCCTTCTTCTGCTTCTTCTGCTTCACCCTCCAGACTTCACCTTCTCCTTCTCCTTCTTCTGCTTCTTCTGCTTCGCCCTCCAGACTTCACCTTCTCCTTCTCCTTCTTCTGCTTCTTCTGCTTCGCCCTCCAGACTTGACCTTCTCCTTCTCCTTCTTCTGCTTCTTCTGCTTCACCCTCCTGACTTCACCTTCTCTTTCTCCTTCTTCTACTTATTCTGATTCACCCTCCAGACTTCACCTTCTCCTTCTCCTTCTTCTGCTTCTTCTGCTTCACCCTCCAGACTTCACCTTCTCCTTCTCCTTCTTCTACTTCTTCTGATTCACCCTCCAGACTTTACCTTCTCCTTCTCCTTCTTCTGCTTCTTCTGCTTCACACTCCTGACTTCACCTTCTCCTTCTCCTTCTTCTAATTCTTCTGCTTCACCCCCCTGACTTCACCTTCTCCTTCTCCTTCTTCTGCTTCTTCTGATTCACCCTCCTAACTTCACCTTCTCCTTCTCCTTCTTCTGCTTCTTCTGATTCACCCTCCTGACTTCACCTTCTCCTTCTCCTTCTTCTGCTTCTTCTGATTCACCCTCCAGACTTCACCTTCTCCTTCTCCTTCTTCTGCTTCTTCTGATTCTCCCTCCAGACTTCACCTTCTACTTCTCCTTCTTCTGCTTCTTCTGATTCACCCTCCAGACCTCACCTTCTCCTTCTCCTTCTTCTACTTCTTCTGATTCACCCTCCAGACTTCATCTTCTCCTTCTCCTTCTTCTGCTTCTTCTGATTCACCCTCCAGACTTCACCTTCTCCTTCTCCTTCTTCTGCTTCTTCTGATTCACCCTCCAGACTTCCCCTTCTCCTTCTCTTTCTTCTGCTTCTTCTGATTCACCCTCCAGACTTCACCTTCTCCTTCTCCTTCTTCTGATTCTTCTGATTCACCCTCCAGACTTCACCTTCTCCTTCTCCTTCTTCAGCTTCTTCTGATTCACCCTCCTGACTTCACCTTCTCCTTCTCCTTCTTCTACTTCTTCTGATTCACCCTCCAGACTTCACCTTCTCCTTCTCCTTCTTCTGCTTCTTCTGATTCTCCCTCCAGACTTCACCTTCTCCTTCTCCTTCTTCTGCTTCTTCTGATTCACCCTCCAGACCTCACCTTCTCCTTCTCCTTCTTCTATTTTTTCTGATTCACCCTCCAGACTTCATCTTCTCCTTCTCCTTCTTCTGCTTCTTCTGATTCACCCTCCAGACTTCACCTTCTCCTTCTCCTTCTTCTGCTTCTTCTGATTCACCCTCCAGACTTCACCTTCTCCTTCTCCTTCTTCTACTTCTTCTGATTCACCCTCCAGACTTCACCTTCTCCTTCTCCTTCTTCTACTTCTTCTGATTCACCCTCCAGACTTCACCTTCTACTTCTCCTTCTTCTGCTTCTTCTGCTTCACCCTCCAGACTTCACCTTCTCCTTCTCCTTCTTCTGCTTCTTCTGCTTCACACTCCTGACTTCACCTTCTCCTTCTCCTTCTTCTACTTCTTCTGATTCACCCTCCAGACTTCACCTTCTCCTTCTCCTTCTTCTGCTTCTTCTGCTTCACCCTCCAGACTTCACCTTCTCCTTCTCCTTCTTCTGCTTCTTCTGCTTCGCCCTCCAGACTTCACCTTCTCCTTCTCCTTCTTCTGCTTCTTCTGCTTCGCCCTCCAGACTTGACCTTCTCCTTCTCCTTATTCTGCTTCTTCTGCTTCACCCTCCTGACTTCACCTTCTCTTTCTCCTTCTTCTACTTATTCTGATTCACCCTCCAGACTTCACCTTCTCCTTCTCCTTCTTCTGCTTCTTCTGCTTCACCCTCCAGACTTCACCTTCTCCTTCTCCTTCTTCTACTTCTTCTGATTCACCCTCCAGACTTTACCTTCTCCTTCTCCTTCTTCTGCTTCTTCTGCTTCACACTCCTGACTTCACCTTCTCCTTCTCCTTCTTCTAATTCTTCTGCTTCACCCCCCTGACTTCACCTTCTCCTTCTCCTTCTTCTGCTTCTTCTGATTCACCCTCCTAACTTCACCTTCTCCTTCTCCTTCTTCTGCTTCTTCTGATTCACCCTCCTGACTTCATCTTCTCCTTCTCCTTCTTCTGCTTCTTCTGATTCACCCTCCAGACTTCACCTTCTCCTTCTCCTTCTTCTGCTTCTTCTGATTCTCCCTCCAGACTTCACCTTCTACTTCTCCTTCTTCTGCTTCTTCTGATTCACCCTCCAGACCTCACCTTCTCCTTCTCCTTCTTCTACTTCTTCTGATTCACCCTCCAGACTTCATCTTCTCCTTCTCCTTCTTCTGCTTCTTCTGATTCACCCTCCAGACTTCACCTTCTCCTTCTCCTTCTTCTGCATCTTCTGATTCACCCTCCAGACTTCCCCTTCTCCTTCTCTTTCTTCTGCTTCTTCTGATTCACCCTCCAGACTTCACCTTCTCCTTCTCCTTCTTCTGATTCTTCTGATTCACCCTCCAGACTTCACCTTCTCCTTCTCCTTCTTCAGCTTCTTCTGATTCACCCTCCTGACTTCACCTTCTCCTTCTCCTTCTTCTACTTCTTCTGATTCACCCTCCTGACTTCACCTTCTCCTTCTCCTTCTTCTACTTCTTCTCCTTCACCTTGCAGACTTCACCTTCTCCTTCTCCTTCTTCTACTTCTTCTGATTCACCCTCCAGACTTCACCTTCTCCTTCTCCTTCTTATGCTTCTTCTGATTCACCCTCCAGCCTTCACCTTCTCCTTCTCCTTATTCTGCTTCTTCTGATTCACCCTCCAGACTTCACCTTCTCCTTCTCCTTGTTCTGCTTCTTCTGATTCACCCTCGAGACTTCATCTTCTCCTTCTCCTTCTTCTACTTCTTCTCATTCGCACTCCAGACTTCACCTTCTCCTTCTCCTTCTTCTACTTCTTCTGTTTCACCCTCCAGTCTTCACCTTCTCCTTCTCTTTCTTCTGCTTCTTCTGCTTCACCCTCCAGACTTCACCTTCTCCTTCACTTTCTTCTGCATCTTCTGATTCACCCTCCAGACTTCACCTTCTCCTTCTCCTTCTGCTTCTTCTGCTTCGCCCTCCAGACTTCACCTTCTCCTTCTCCTTCTTCTGCTTCTTCTGCTTCGCCCTCCAGACTTCACCTTCTCCTTCTCCTTCTTCTGCTTCTTCTGCTTCAACCTCCTGACTTCACCTTCTCCTTCTCCTTCTACTTATTCTGATTCACCCTCCAGACTTCACCTTCTCCTTCTCCTTCTTCTGCTTCTTCTGCTTCACCCTCCAGACTTCACCTTCTCCTTCTCCTTCCTCTGCTTCTTCTGCTGCGCCCTCCAGACTTCACCTTCTCCTTCTCCTTCTTCTGCTTCTTCTGCTTCACACTCCTGACTTCACCTTCTCCTTCTCCTTCTTCTAATTCTTCTGCTTCACCCCCCTGACTTCACCTTCTCCTTCTCCTTCTTCTGCTTCTTCTGATTCACCCTCCTAACTTCACCTTCTCCTTCTCCTTCTTCTGCTTCTTCTGATTCACCCTCCTGACTTCACCTTCTCCTTCTCCTTCTTCTGCTTCTTCTGATTCACCCTCCAGACTTCACCTTCTCCTTCTCCTTCTTCTGCTTCTTCTGATTCACCCTCCAGACCTCACCTTCTCCTTCTCCTTCTTCTATTTCTTCTGATTCACCCTCCAGACTTCATCTTCTCCTTCTCCTTCTTCTGCTTCTTCTGATTCACCCTCCAGACTTCACCTTCTCCTTCTCCTTCTTCTGCTTCTTCTGATTCACCATCCAGACTTCACCTTCTCCTTCTCCTTCTTCTACTTCTTCTGATTCACCCTCCAGACTTCACCATCTCCTTCTCCTTCTTCTACTTCTTCTGATTCACCCTCCAGTCTTCACCTTCTCCTTCTCCTTCTTCTGATCTTCTGCTTCACCCTCCAGACTTCACCTTCTCCTTCTCTTTCTTCTGCTTCTTCTGATTCACCCACCAGACTTCACCTTCTCCTTCTCCTTCTTCTGATTCTTCTGATTCACCCTCCAGACTTCACCTTCTCCTTCTCCTTCTTCTGCTTCTTCTGATTCACCCTCCTGACTTCACCTTCTCCTTCTCCTTCTTCTACTTCTTCTGATTCACCCTCCTGACTTCACCTTCTCCTTGTCCTTCTTCTACTTCTTCTCCTTCACCCTCCAGACTTCACCTTCTCCTTCTCCTTCTTCTACTTCTTCTGATTCACCCTCCAGACTTCACCTTCTCCTTCTCCTTCTTATGCTTCTTCTGATTCACCCTCCAGACTTCACCTTCTCCTTCTCCTTATTCTGCTTCTTCTGATTCACCCTCCAGACTTCACCTTCTCCTTCTCCTTGTTCTGCTTCTTCTGATTCACCCTCGAGACTTCATCTTCTCCTTCTCCTTCTTCTGCTTCTTCTGATTCACCCTCCAGACTTCACCTTCTCCTTCTCCTTCTTCTGCTTCTTCTGATTCACCCTCCAGACTTCACCTTCTCCTTCTCCTTCTTCTACTTCTTCTGATTCACCCTCCAGACTTCACCTTCTCCTTCTCCTTGTTCTGCTTCTTCCGATTCACCCTCGAGACTTCATCTTCTCCTTCTCCTTCTTCTGCTTCTTCTGATTCACCCTCCAGACTTCACCTTCTCCTTCTCCTTCTTCTGCTTCTTCTGATTCACCCTCCAGACTTCACCTTCTCCTTCTCCTTCTTCTACTTCTTTTGATTCACCCTCCAGACTTCACCTTCTCCTTCTCCTTCTTCTGCTTCTTCTGATACACCCTTCAGACTTCACCCTCTCCTTCTCCTTCTTCTGCTTCTTCTGATTCACCCTTCAGACTTCACCTTCTCCTTCTCCTTATTCTGCTTCTTCTGATTCACCCTCCAGACCTCACCTTCTCCTTCTCCTTCTTCTACTTCTTCTGATTCACCCTCCAGACTTCAACTTCTCCTTCTCCTTCTTCTGCTTCTTCTGATTCACCCTCCAGACTTCAACTTCTCCTTCTCCTTCTTCTGCTTCTTCTGATTCACCCTCCAGAATTCGCCTTCTCCTTCTTCTTCTTGTACTTCTTCTGATTCACCCTCCAGACTTCACCGTCTCCTTCTCCTTCTTCTACTTCTTCTGATTCACCCTCCAGTCTTCACCTTCTCCTTCTCCTTCTTCTGCTTCGTCTGATTCACCCTCCAGACTTCACCTTCTCCTTCTCCTTCTTCTGCTTCTTCTGATTCACCCTCCTGACTTCACCTTCTCCTTCTCCTTCTTCTGCTTCTTCTGATTCACCCGCCAGACTTCACCTTCTCCTTCTCCTTCTTCTACTTCTTCTGATTCACACTCCAGTCTTCACCTTCTCCTTCTCCTTCTTCTGCTTCTTCTGATTCACCCTCCAGACTTCACCTTCTCCTTCTCCTTCTTCTGCTTCTTCTGATTCACCCTCCTGACTTCACCTTCTCCTTCTCCTTCTTCTGCTTCTTCTGATTCACCCGCCAGACTTCACCTTCTCCTTCTCCTTCTTCTACTTCTTCTGATTCACCCTCCAGACTTCACCTTCTCCTTCTACTTCTTCTGCTTCTTCTGATTCACCCTCCAGACTTCACCTTCTCCTTTTCCTTCTTCTGCTTCTTCTGATTCACCCTCCAGACTTCCCCTCCTCCTTCTCCTTCTTCTGCTTCTTCTGATTCACCATCCAGACTTCACCTTCTCCTTCTCCTTCTTCTGCTTCTTCTGATTCACACTCCAGACTTCACCATCTCCTTCTCCTTCTTCTACTTCTTCTGATTCACCCTCCAGACTTCACCTTCTCCTTCTCCTTCTTCTGCTTCTTCTGATTCACCCTCCAGACTTCACCTTCTCCTTCTCCTTCGTCTACTTCTTTTGATTCACCCTCCAGACTACACCTTCTCCTTCTCCTTCTTCTGCTTCTTCTGATTCACCCTCCAGACTTCACCTTCTCCTTCTTCTACTTCTTCTGCTTCTCCCTCCAGACTTCACCTTCTCCTTCTCCTTCTTCTGCTTCTTCTGATTCACCCTCCAGACTTCACCTTCTCCTTTTCCTTCTTCTACTTCTTCTGATTCACTCTCCAGACTTCACCTTCTCCTTCTCCTTTTTCTACTTCTTCTGATTCACCCTCCAGACTTCACCTTCTCCTTCTCCTTCTTCTACTTCTTCTGATTCACCCTCCTGACTTCAACATCTCCTTCTCCTTCTTCTGCTTCTTCTGCTTCACCCTCCAGACTTCACCTTCTCCTTCTCCTTCTGCTTCTTCTGCTTCACCCTCCAGACTTCACCTTCTCCTTCTCCTTCTTCTGCTTCTTCTGCTTCACCCTCCTGACTTCACCTTCTCCTTCTCCTTCTTCTACTTCTACTGATTCACCCTCCAGACTTCACCTTCTCCATCTCCTTCTTCTGCTTCTTCTGCTTCACCCTCCAGACTTTACCTTCTCCTTCTGCTTCTTCTGCTTCGCCCTCCAGACTTCACCTTCTCCTTCTCCTTCTTCTGCTTCTTCTGCTTCACCCTCCAGACTTCACCATCTCCTTCTCCTTCTTCGGCTTCTTCCGCTTCACCCTCCTGACTTCACCTTCTCCTTCTCCTTCTTCTACTTCTTCTGCTTCATCCCCCTGACTTCACCTTCTCCTTCTCCTTCCTCTGCTTCTTCTGATTCACCGTCCTAACTTCACCTTCTCCTTCTCCTTCTTCTGCTTCTTCTGATTCACCCTCCTGACTTCACCTTCTCCTTCTCCTTCTTCTGCTTCTTCTGATTCACCATCCAGACTTCACCTTCTCCTTCTCCTTCTTCTGCTTCTTCTGATTCACCCTCCAGACTTCACCTTCTCCTTCTCCTTCTTCTGCTTCTTCTGATTCACCCTCCAGACCTCACCTTCTCCTTCTCCTTCTTCTACTTCTTCTGATTCACCCTCCAGACTTCATCTTCTCCTTCTCCTTCTTCTGCTTCTTCTGATTCACCCTCCAGACTTCACCTTCTCCTTCTCCTTGTTCTGCTTCTTCTGATTCACTCTCCATACTTCACCTTCTCCTTCTCCTTCTTCTACTTCTTCTGATTCACCCTCCAGACTTCACCTTCTCCTTCTCCTTCTTCTGCTATTTCTGATTCACCCTCCAGACTTTACCTTCTCCTTCTCCTTATTCAGCTTCTTCTGATTCACGCTCCAGACATCACCTTCTCCTTCTCCTTCTTCTGCTTCTTCTGATTCACCCTCCAGACTTCACCTTCTCCTTCTCCTTCTTCTGCTTCTTCTGATTCACCCTCCAGACTTCACCTTCTCCTTGTCCTTCTTCTACTGCTTCTGATTCACCCTCCGGACTTCATCTTCTCCTTCTCCTTCTTCTGCTTCTTCTGATTCACCCTCCAGACTTCACCTTCTCCTTCTCCTTCTTCTGCTTCTTCTGATTCACCCTCCAGACTTCACCTTCTCCTCCACCTTCTTCTACTTCTTCTGATTCACCCTCCAGTCTTCACCTTCTCCTTCTCCTTCTTCTCCTTCTTCTGATTCACCCTCCAGACTTCACCTTCTCCTTCTCCTTCTTCTGCTTCTTCTGATTCACCCTCCAGACTTCACCTTCTCCTTCTCCTTCTTCTGCTTCTTCTGATTCACCCTCCAGACTTCACGTTCTCCTTCTCCTTCTTCTGCTTCTTCTGATTCATCCTTCAGACTTCACCTTCTCCTTCTCCTTCTTCTACTTCTTCTGATTCACCCTCCAGACCTCACCTTCTCATTCTCCTTCTTCTACTTCTTCTGATTCACCCTCCAGACTTCATCTTCACCTTCTCCTTCTTCTGCTTCTTCTGATTCACCCTCCAGACTTCACCTTCTCCTTCTCCTTCTTCTGCTTCTTCTGATTCACCCTCCAGACTTCGCCTTCTCCTTCTCCTTCTTCTACTTCTTCTGATTCACCCTCCAGACATCACCTTCTCCTTCTCCTTCTTCTACTTCTTCTGATTCACCCTCCAGTCTTCACCTTCTCCTTCTCCTTCTTCTGCTTCTTCTGATTCACCCTCCACACTTCACCTTCTCCTTCTCCTTCTTCTGCTTCTTCTGATTCACCCTCCTGTCTTCACCTTCTCCTTCTCCTTCTTCTGCTTCTTCTGATTCACCCTCCAGACTCCACCTTCTCCTTCTCCTTCTTCTACTTCTTCTGATTCACACTCCAGACTTCACCTTCTCCTTCTACTTCTTCTGCTTCTTCTGATTCACCCTCCAGACTTCACCTTCTCCTTCTCCTTCTTCTGCTTCTTCTGGTTCACCCTCCAGACTTCACCTTCTCCTTCTCCTTCTTCTGCTTCTTCTGATTCACCCTCCAGACTTCACCTTCTCCTTCTCCTTATTCAGCAACTTCTGATTCACCCTCCTGACTTCACCTTCTCCTTCTCCTTCTTCTACTGCTTCTGATTCACCCTCCGGACTTCATCTTCTCCTTCTCCTTCTTCTGCTTCTTCTGATTCACCCTCCAGACTTCACCTTCTCCTTCTCCTTCTTCTGCTTCTTCTGATTCACCCTCCAGACTTCACCTTCTCCTCCTCCTTCTTCTACTTCTTCTGATTCACCCTCCAGACTTCACCTTCTCCTTCTCCTTCTTCTCCTTCTTCTGATTCACCCTCCAGACTTCACCTTCTCCTTCTCCTTCTTCTGCTTCTTCTGATTCACCCTCCAGACTTCACCTTCTCCTTCTCCTTCTTCTGCTTCTTCTGATTCACCCTCCAGACTTCACGTTCTCCTTCTCCTTCTTCTACTTCTTCTGATTCACCCTCCAGACCTCACCTTCTCATTCTCCTTCTTCTACTTCTTCTGATTCACCCTCCAGACTTCATCTTCACCTTCTCCTTCTTCTGCTTCTTCTGATTCACCCTCCAGACTTCACCTTCTCCTTCTCCTTCTTCTGCTTCTTCTGATTCACCCTCCAGACTTCGCCTTCTTCTTCTCCTTCTTCTACTTCTTCTGATTCACCCTCCAGACATCACCTTCTCCTTCTCCTTCTTCTACTTCTTCTGATTCACCCTCCAGTCTTCACCTTCTCCTTCTCCTTCTTCTGCTTCTTCTGATTCACCCTCCAGACTTCACCTTCTCCTTCTCCTTCTTCTGCTTCTTCTGATTCACCCTCCTGACTTCACCTTCTCCTTCTCCTTCTTCTGCTTCTTCTGATTCACCCTCCAGACTTCACCTTCTCCTTCTCCTTCTTCTACTTCTTCTGATTCACACTCCGGACTTCACCTTCTCCTTCTACTTCTTCTGCTTCTTCTGATTCACCCTCCAGACTTCACCTTCTCCTTCTCCTTCTTCTGCTTCTTCTGGTTCACCCTCCAGACTTCACCTTCTCCTTCTCCTTCTTCTGCTTCTTCTGATTCACCCTCCAGACTTCACCTTCTCCTTCTCCTTATTCAGCAACTTCTGATTCACCCTCCAGACTTCACCTTCTCCTTCTCCTTCTTCTACTTCTTCTGATTCACCCTCCAGACATCATCTTCTCCTTCTCCTTCTTCTGCTTCTTCTGATTCACCCTCCAGACTTCACCATCTCCTTCTCCTTCTTCTGCTTCTTCTGATTCACCCTCCAGACTTCCCCTTCTCCTTCTCCTGCTTCTGCTTCTTCTGATTCACCCTCCAGACTTCACCTTCTCATTCTCCTTCTTCTACTTCTTCTGATTCACCCTCCAGACTTCACCTTCTCCTTCTCCTTCTTCTGCTTCTTCTGATTCACCCTCCAGACTTCACCTTCTTCTTCTCCTTCTTCTGCTTCTTCTGATTCACCCTTCAGACTTCAAATTCTCCTTCTCCTTCTTCTGCTTCTTCTGATTCACCCTCCAGACCTCACCTTCTCCTTCTCCTTCTTCTACTTCTTCTGATTCACCCTCCAGACTTCATCTTCACCTTCTCCTTCTTCTGCTTCTTCTGATTCACCCTCCAGACTTCACCATCTCCTTCTCCTTTTTCTGCTTCTTCTGATTCACCCTCCAGACTTCGCCTTCTCCTTCTCCTTCTTCTACTTCTTCTGATTCACCCTCCAGACTTCACCTTCTCCTTCTCCTTCTTCTACTTCTTCTGATTCGCCCTCCAGTCTTCACCTTCTCCTTCTCCTTCTTCTGCTTCTTCTGATTCACCCTCCAGACTTCACCTTCTCCTTATCCTTCTTCTGCTTCTTCTGATTCACCCTCCTGACTTCACCTTCTCCTTCTCCTTCTTCTGCTTCTTCTGATTCACCCTCCAGACTTCACCTTCTCCTTCTCCTTCTTCTACTTCTTCTGATTCACCCTCCAGACTTCACCATCTCCTTCTACTTCTTCTGCTTCTTCTGATTCACCCTCCAGACTTCACCTTCTCCTTCTCCTTCTTCTGCTTCTTCTGATTCGCCCTACAGACTTCACCTTCTCCTTCTCCTTCTTCTGCTTCTTCTCATTCACCCTCCAGACTTCACCTTCTCCTTCTCCTTTTTCTGCTTCTTCTGATTCACCCTCCAGACTTCACCTTCTCCTTCTCCTTCTTCTACTTCTTCTCATTCGCACTCCAGACTTCACCTTCTCCTTCCCCTTCTTCTACTTCTTCTGATTCACCCTCCAGTCTTCACCTTCTCCTTCTCTTTCTTCTGCTTCTTCTGCTTCACCCTCCAGACTTCACCTTCTCCTTCACTTTCTTCTGCATCTTCTGATTCACCCTCCAGACTTCACCTTCTCCTTCTCCTTCTGATTCTTCTGATTCACCCTCCAGACTTCACCTTCTCCTTCTCCTTCTTCTGCTTCTTCTGATTCACCCTCCTGACTACACCTTCTCCTTCTCCTTCTTCTACTTCTTCTGATTCACCCTCCTGACTTCACCTTCTCCTTCTCCTTCTTCTACTTCTTCTGCTTCACCCTCCAGACTTCACCTTCTCCTTCTCCTTATTCTACTTCTTCTGATTCACCCTCCAGACTTCACCTTCTCCTTCTCCTTATTCAGCTTCTTCTGATTCCCCCTCCAGACTTCACCTTCTCCTTCTCCTTCTTCTGCTTCTTCTTATGCACTCTCCAGACTTCACCTTCTCCTTCTCCTTCTTCTGCTTCTTCTGATTCACCCTCCAGACTTCACCTTCTCCTTCTCCTTCTTCTACTTCTTCTGATTCACCCTCCAGACTTCACCTTCTCCTTCTCCTTCTTCTACTTCTTCTGATTCACCCTCCAGACTTCACCTTCTCCTTCTCCTTCTTCTGCTTCTTCTGATTCACCCTCCAGACTTCACCTTCTCCTTCTCCTTCTTCTGCTTCTTCTGATTCACCTTCCAGACTTCACCTTCTCCTTCTCCTTCTTCTGCTTCTTCTGATTCACCCTTCAGACTTCACCTTCTCCTTCTCCTTCTTCTGCTTCATCTGATTCAGCCTCCAGACCTCACCTTCTCCTTCTCCTTCTTCTACTTCTTCTGATTCACCCTCCAGACTTCATCTTCTCCTTCTCCTTCTTCTGCTTCTTCTGATTCACCCTCCAGACTTCACCTTCTCCTTCTCCTTCTTCTACTTCTTCTGATTCACTCTCCAGTCTTCACCTTCTCCTTCTCCTTCTTCTACTTCTTCTGATTCACCCTCCAGACTTCACCTTCTCCTTCTCCTTCTTCTGCTTCTTCTGCTTCACCCTCCAGACTTCACCTTCTCCTTCTCCTTCGTCTACTTCTTCTGATTCACCCTCCAGACTACACCTTCTCCTTCTCCTTCTTCTTCTACTTCTTCTGATTCACCCTCCAGACTTCACCTTCTCCTTCTCCTTTTTCTGCTTCTTCTCATTCACCCTCCAGACTTCACCTTCTCCTTCTCCTTCTTCTACTTCTTCTGATTCACCCTCCAGACTTCACCTTCTCCTTCCCCTTCTTCTACTTCTTCTGATTCACCCTCCAGACTTCACCTTCTCCTTCTCCTTCTTCTACTTCTTCTGCTTCTCCCTCCAGACTTCACCTTCTCCTTCTCCTTCTTCTGCTTCTTCTGATTCACCCTCCAGACTTCACCATTTCCTTCCCCTTCTTCTACTTCTTCTGATTCACCCTCCAGACTTCACCTTCTCCTTCTCCTTCTTCTACTTCTTCTGATTCACCCTCCAGGCTTCACCTTCTCCTTCTCCTTTTTGTACTTCTTCTGATTCACCCTCCTGACTTCAGCTTCTCCTTCTCCTTCTTCTGCTTCTTCTGCTTCACCCTCCTGACTTCACCTTCTCCTTCTCCTTCTTCTACTTCTTCTGCTTCACCCCCCTGACTTCACCTTCTCCTTCTCCTTCTTCTACTTCTTCTGCTTCACCCCCCTGACTTCACCTTCTCCTTCTCCTTCTTCTGCTTCTTCTGATTCACCCTCCTAACTTCACCTTCTCCTTCTCCTTCTTCTGCTTCTTCTGATTCACCCTCCTGACTTCACCTTCTCCTTCTCCTTCTTCTGCTTCTTCTGATTCACCCTCCAGACTTCACCTTCTCCTTCTCCTTCTTCTGCTTCTTCTGATTCACCCTCCAGACTTCACCTTCTCCTTCTCCTTCTTCTGCTTCTTCTGATTCACCCTCCAGATCTCACCTTCTCCTTCTCCTTCTTCTACTTCTTCTGATTCACCCTCCAGACTTCATCTTCTCCTTCTCCTTCTTCTGCTTCTTCTGATTCACCCTGCATACTTCCCCTTCTCCTTCTCCTTCTTCTGCTTCTTCTGATTCAACCTCCAGACTTCACCTTCTCCTTCTCCTTCTTCTACTTCTTCTGATTCACCCTCCAGACTTCACCTTCTCCTTCTCCTTATTCAGCTTCTTCTGATTCACCCTCCAGACTTCACCTTCTCCTTCTCCTTCTTCTGCTTCTTCTTATTCACTCTCCAGACTTCACCTTCTCCTTCTCCTTCTTCTGCTTCTTCTGATTCACCCTCCAGACTTCACCTTCTCCTTCTCCTTCTTCTACTTCTTCTGATTCACCCTCCAGACTTCACCTTCTCCTTCTCCTTCTTCTACTTCTTCTGATTCACCCTCCAGACTTCACCTTCTCCTTCTCCTTCTTCTGCTTCTTCTGATTCACCCTCCAGACTTCACCTTCTCCTTCTCCTTCTTCTGCTTCTTCTGATTCACCCTCCAGACTTCACCTTCTCCTTCTCCTTCTTCTGCTTCTTCTGATTCACCCTCCAGACTTCACCTTCTCCTTCTCCTTCTTCTGCTTCTTCTGATTCACCCTTCAGACTTCACCTTCTCCTTCTCCTTCTTCTGCTTCTTCTGATTCAGCCTCCAGACCTCACCTTCTCCTTCTCCTTCTTCTACTTCTTCTGATTCACCCTCCAGACTTCATCTTCTCCTTCTCCTTCTTCTGCTTCTTCTGATTCACCCTCCAGACTTCACCTTCTCCTTCTCCTTCTTCTACTTCTTCTGATTCACTCTCCAGTCTTCACCTTCTCCTTCTCCTTCTTCTACTTCTTCTGATTCACCCTCCAGACTTCACCTTCTCCTTCTCCTTCTTCTGCTTCTTCTGATTCACCCTTCAGACTTCACCTTCTCCTTCTCCTTCTTCTGCTTCTTCTGATTCAGCCTCCAGACCTCACCTTCTCCTTCTCCTTCTTCTACTTCTTCTGATTCACCCTCCAGACTTCATCTTCTCCTTCTCCTTCTTCTGCTTCTTCTGATTCACCCTCCAGACTTCACCTTCTCCTTCTCCTTCGTCTACTTCTTCTGATTCACCCTCCAGACAACACCTTCTCCTTCTCCTTCTTCTACTTCTTCTGATTCACCCTCCAGACTTCACCTTCTCCTTCTCCTTCTTCTGCTTCTTCTCATTCACCCTCCAGTCTTCACCTTCTCCTTCTCCTTCTTCTACTTCTTCTGATTCACCCTCCAGACTTCACCTTCTCCTTCTCCTTCTTCTGCTTCTTCTGCTTCACCCTCCAGACTTCACCTTCTCCTTCTCCTTCGTCTACTTCTTCTGATTCACCCTCCAGACTTCATCTTCTCCTTCTCCTTCTTCTGCTTCTTCTGATTCACCCTCCAGACTTCACCTTCTCCTTCTCCTTCTTCTACTTCTTCTGATTCACTCTCCAGTCTTCACCTTCTCCTTCTCCTTCTTCTGCTTCTTCTGATTCACCCTCCAGACTTCACCTTCTCCTTCTCCTTCTTCTATTTCTTCTGATTCACCCTCCAGACTTCACCTTCTCCTTCTCCTTCTTCTACTTCTTCTGATTCACCCTCCAGGCTTCACCTTCTCCTTCTCCTTTTTGTACTTCTTCTGATTCACCCTCCTGACTTCAGCTTCTCCTTCTCCTTCTTCTGCTTCTTCTGCTTCACCCTCCTGACTTCACCTTCTCCTTCTTCTGCTTCTTCTGATTCACACTCCTGACTTCACCTTCTCCTTCTCCTTCTTCTGCTTCTTCTGATTCACCCTCCAGACTTCACCTTCTTCTTCACCTTCTTCTGCTTCTTCTGATTCACCCTCCAGACTTCACCTTCTCCTTCTCCTTCTTCTGCTTCTTCTGATTCACCCTCCAGACTTCACCTTCTCCTTCTCCTTCGTCTACTTCTTCTGATTCACCCTCCAGACTACACCTTCTCCTTCTCGTTCTTCTACTTCTTCTGATTCACCCTCCAGACTTCACCTTCTCCTTCTCCTTCTTCTGCTTCTTCTCATTCACCCTCCAGACTTCACCTTCTCCTTCTCCTTCTTCTACTTCTTCTGATTCACCCTCCAGACTTCACCTTCTCCTTCTCCTTCTTCTACTTCTTCTGATTCACCCTCCAGACTTCACCTTCTCCTTCTCCTTCTTCTGCTTCTCCCTCCAGACTTCACCTTCTCCTTCTCCTTCCTCTGCTTCTTCTGATTCACCCTCCAGACTTCACCTTCTCCTTCTCCTTCTTCTACTTCTTCTGATTCACCCTCCAGACTTCACCTTCTCCTTCTCCTTCTTCTACTTCTTCTGATTCATCCTCCAGGCTTCACCTTCTCCTTCTCCTTCTTGTACTTCTTCGGATTCACCCTCCTGACTTCAGCTTCTCCTTCTCCTTCTTCTGCTTCTTCTGCTTCACCCTCCTGACTTCACCTTCTCCTTCTCCTTCTTCTACTTCTTCTGCTTCACCCCCCTGACTTCACCTTCTCCTTCTCCTTCTTCTGCTTCTTCTGATTCACCCTCCTAACTTCACCTTCTCCTTCTCCTTCTTCTGCTTCTTCTGATTCACACTCCTGACTTCACCTTCTCCTTCTCCTTCTTCTGCTTCTTCTGATTCACCCTCCAGACTTCACCTTCTCCTTCTCCTTCTTCTGCTTCTTCTGATTCACCCTCCAGACTTCACCTTCTCCTTCTCCTTCTTCTGCTTCTTCTGATTCACCCTCCAGATCTCACCTTCTCCTTCTCCTTCTTCTACTTCTTCTGATTCACCCTCCAGACTTCATCTTCTCCTTCTCCTTCTTCTGCTTCTTCTGATTCACCCTGCATACTTCCCCTTCTCCTTCTCCTTCTTCTGCTTCTTCTGATTCAACCTCCAGACTTCACCTTCTCCTTCTCCTTCTTCTACTTCTTCTGATTCACCCTCCAGACTTCACCTTCTCCTTCTCCTTATTCAGCTTCTTCTGATTCACCCTCCAGACTTCACCTTCTCCTTCTCCTTCTTCTGCTTCTTCTTATTCACTCTCCAGACTTCACCTTCTCCTTCTCCTTCTTCTGCTTCTTCTGATTCACCCTCCAGACTTCACCTTCTCCTTCTCCTTCTTCTACTTCTTCTGATTCACCCTCCAGACTTCACCTTCTCCTTCTCCTTCTTCTACTTCTTCTGATTCACCCTCCAGACTTCACCTTCTCCTTCTCCTTCTTCTGCTTCTTCTGATTCACCCTCCAGACTTCACCTTCTCCTTCTCCTTCTTCTGCTTCTTCTGATTCACCCTCCAGACTTCACCTTCTCCTTCTCCTTCTTCTGCTTCTTCTGATTCACCCTTCAGACTTCACCTTCTCCTTCTCCTTCTTCTGCTTCTTCTGATACAGCCTCCAGACCTCACCTTCTCCTTCTTCTACTTCTTCTGATTCACCCTCCAGACTTCACCTTCTCCTTCTCCTTCTTCTACTTCTTCTGATTCACTCTCCAGTCTTCACCTTCTCCTTCTCCTTTTCTGCTTCTTCTGATTCACCCTCCAGACTTCACCTTCACCTTCTCCTTCTTCTGCTTCTTCTGATTCACCCTTCAGACTTCACCTTCTCCTTCTCCTTCTTCTGCTTCTTCTGATTCACCCTTCAGACTTCACCTTCTCCTTCTCCTTCTTCTGCTTCTTCTGATTCAGCCTCCAGACCTCACCTTCTCCTTCTCCTTCTTCTACTTCTTCTGATTCACCCTCCAGACTTCATCTTCTCCTTCTCCTTCTTCTGCTTCTTCTGATTCACCCTCCAGACTTCACCTTCTCCTTCTCCTTCTTCTACTTCTTCTGATTCACTCTCCAGTCTTCACCTTCTCCTTCTCCTTCTTCTACTTCTTCTGATTCACCCACCAGACTTCACCTTCTCCTTCTCCTTCTTCTGCTTCTTCTGATTCACCCTCCAGACTTTACCTTCTGCTTCTCCTTATTCAGCTTCTTCTGATTCACCCTCCAGACATCACCTTCTCCTTCTCCTTCTTCTGCTTCTTCTGATTCACCCTCCAGACTTCAACTTCTCCTTCTCCTTCTTCTGCTTCTTCTGATTCACCCTCCAGACTTCACCTTCTCCTTCTCCTTCTTCTACTTCTTCTGATTCACCCTCCAGACTTCACCTTCTCCTTCTCCTTCTTCTCATTCTTCTGATTCACCCTACAGATTTCACCTTCTCCTTCTCCTTCTTCTGCTTCTTCTGATTCACCCTCCAGACTTCACGTTCTCCTTCTCCTTCTTCTGCTTCTTCTGATTCACCCTTCAGACTTCACCTTCTCCTTCTCCTTCTTCTGCTTCTTCTGATTCACCCTCCAGACCTCACCTTCTCCTTCTCCTTCTTCTACTTCTTCTGATTCACCATCCAGACTTCATCTTCACCTTCTCCTTCTTCTGCTTCTTCTGATTCACCCTCCAGACTTCACCTTCTCCTTCTCCTTCTTCTGCTTCTTCTGATTCACCCTCCAGACTTCGCCTTCTCCTTCTCCTTCTTCTACTTCTTCTGATTCACCCTCCAGACTTCACCTTCTCCTTCTCCTTCTTCTACTTCTTCTGATTCACCCTCCAGTCTTCACCTTCTCCTTCTCCTTCTTCTGCTTCTTCTGATTCACCCTCCAGACTTCACCTTCTCCTTCTCCTTCTTCTGCTTCTTCTGATTCACCCTCCAGACTTCACCTTCTCCTTCTCCTTCTTCTACTTCTTCTGATTCACCCTCCAGACTTCACCTTCTCCTTCTACTTCTTCTGCTTCTTCTGATTCACCCTCCAGACTTCACCTTCTCCTTCTCCTTCTTCTGCTTCTTCTGATTCACCCTCCAGACTTCACCTTCTCCTTCTCCTTCTTCTGCTTCTTCTGATTCACCCTCCAGACTTCACATTCTCCTTCTCCTTTTTCTGCTTCTTCTGATTCACCCTCCAGACTTCACCTTCTCCTTCTCCTTCTTCTACTTCTTCTGATTCACCCTCCAGACTTCATCTTCTCCTTCTCCTTATTCTGCTTCTTCTGATTCACCCTCCAGACTTCACCATCTCCTTCTCCTTCTTCTGCTTCTTCTGATTCACCCTCCAGAGTTCACCTTCTCCTTCTCCTGCTTCTGCTTCCTCTGATTCACCCTCCAGACTTCACCTTCTCATTCTCCTTCTTCTACTTCTTCTGATTCACCCTCCAGACTTCACCTTCTCCTTCTTCTGCTTCTTCTGATTCACCCTCCAGACTTCACCTTCTCCTTGTCCTTCTTCTGCTTCTTCTGATTCACCCTCCCGACTTCACCTTCTCCTTCTCCTTCTTCTGCTTCTTCTGATTCACCCTTCAGACTTCACCTTCTCCTTCTCCTTCTTCTGCTTCTTCTGATTCACCCTCCAGACCTCACCTTCTCCTTCTCCTTCTTCTACTTCTTCTGATTCACCCTCCAGACTTCATCTTCACCTTCTCCTTCTTCTGCTTCTTCTGATTCACCCTCCAGACTTCACCATCTCCTTCTCCTTTTTCTGCTTCTTCTGATTCACCCTCCAGACTTCGCCTTCTCCTTCTCCTTCTTCTACTTCTTCTGATTCACCCTCCAGACTTCACCTTCTCCTTCTCCTTCTTCTACTTCTTCTGATTCGCCCTCCAGTCTTCACCTTCTCCTTCTCCTTCTTCTGCTTCTTCTGATTCACCCTCCAGACTTCACCTTCTCCTTCTCCTTCTTCTGCTTCTTCTGATTCACCCTCCTGACTTCACCTTCTCCTTCTCCTTCTTCTGCTTCTTCTGATACACCCTCCAGACTTCACCTTCTCCTTCTCCTTCTTCTACTTCTTCTGATTCACCCTCCAGACTTCACCTTCTCCTTCTCCTTCTTCTGCTTCTTCTGATTCGCCCTACAGACTTCACCTTCTCCTTCTCCTTCTTCTGCTTCTTCTCATTCACCCTCCAGACTTCACCTTCTCCTTCTCCTTCTTCTGCTTCTTCTGATTCACCCTCCAGACTTCACCTTCTCCTTCTCCTTCTTCTACTTCTTCTCATTCGCACTCCAGACTTCACCTTCTCCTTCTCCTTCTTCTACTTCTTCTGATTCACCCTCCAGTCTTCACCTTCTCCTTCTCTTTCTTCTGCTTCTTCTGCTTCACCCTCCAGACTTCACCTTCTCCTTCACTTTCTTCTGCATCTTCTGATTCACTCTCCAGTCTTCACCGTCTCCTTCTCCTTCTTCTACTTCTTCTGATTCACCCTCCAGACTTCACCTTCTCCTTCTCCTTCTTCTGCTTCTTCTGATTCACCCTTCAGACTTCACCTTCTCCTTCTCCTTCTTCTGCTTCTTCTGATTCAGCCTCCAGACCTCACCTTCTCCTTCTCCTTCTTCTACTTCTTCTGATTCACCCTCCAGACTTCATCTTCTCCTTCTCCTTCTTCTGCTTCTTCTGATTCACCCTCCAGACTTCACCTTCTCCTTCTCCTTCTTCTACTTCTTCTGATTCACTCTCCAGTGTTCACCTTCTCCTTCTCCGTCTTCTACTTCTTCTGATTCACCCTCCAGACTTCACCTTCTCCTTCTCCTTCTTCTGCTTCTTCTGATACACCCTTCAGACTTCACCTTCTCCTTCTCCTTCTTCTGCTTCTTCTGATTCAGCCTCCAGACCTCACCTTCTCCTTCTCCTTCTTCTACTTCTTCTGATTCACCCTCCAGACTTCATCTTCTCCTTCTCCTTCTTCTGCTTCTTCTGATTCACCCTCCAGACTTCACCTTCTCCTTCTCCTTCGTCTACTTCTTCTGATTCACCCTCCAGACTACACCTTCTCCTTCTCCTTCTTCTACTTCTTCTGATTCACCCTCCAGACTTCACCTTCTCCTTCTCCTTCTTCTGCTTCTTCTCATTCACCCTCCAGTCTTCACCTTCTCCTTCTCCTTCTTCTACTTCTTCTGATTCACCCTCCAGACTTCACCTTCTCCTTCTCCTTCTTCTGCTTCTTCTGCTTCACCCTCCAGACTTCACCTTCTCCTTCTCCTTCGTCTACTTCTTCTGATTCACCATCCAGACTTCATCTTCTCCTTCTCCTTCTTCTGCTTCTTCTGATTCACCCTCCAGACTTCACCTTCTCCTTCTCCTTCTTCTACTTCTTCTGATTCACTCTCCAGTCTTCACCTTCTCCTTCTCCTTCTTCTGCTTCTTCTGATTCACCCTCCAGACTTCACCTTCTCCTTCTCCTTCTTCTACTTCTTCTGATTCACCCTCCAGACTTCACCTTCTCCTTCTCCTTCTTCTACTTCTTCTGATTCACCCTCCAGGCTTCACCTTCTCCTTCTCCTTTTTGTACTTCTTCTGATTCACCCTCCTGACTTCAGCTTCTCCTTCTCCTTCTTCTGCTTCTTCTGCTTCACCCTCCTGACTTCACCTTCTCCTTCTCCTTCTTCTACTTCTTCTGCTTCACCCCCCTGACTTCACCTTCTCCTTCTCCTTCTTCTGCTTCTTCTGATTCACACTCCTGACTTCACCTTCTTCTTCTCCTTCTTCTGCTTCTTCTGATTCACCCTCCAGACTTCACCTTCTCCTTCTCCTTCTTCTGCTTCTTCTGATTCACCCTCCAGACTTCACCTTCTCCTTCTCCTTCGTCTACTTCTTCTGATTCACCCTCCAGACTACACCTTCTCCTTCTCGTTCTTCTACTTCTTCTGATTCACCCTCCAGACTTCACCTTCTCCTTCTCCTTCTTCTGCTTCTTCTCATTCACCCTCCAGACTTCACCTTCTCCTTCTCCTTCTTCTACTTCTTCTGATTCACCCTCCAGACTTCAACTTCTCCTTCTCCTTCTTCTACTTCTTCTGATTCACTCTCCAGACTTCACCTTCTCCTTCTCCTTCTTCTACTTCTTCTGCTTCTCCCTCCAGACGTCACCTTCTCCTTCTCCTTCCTCTGCTTCTTCTGATTCACCCTCCAGACTTCACCTTCTCCTTCTCCTTCTTCTACTTCTTCTGATTCACCCTCCAGACTTCACCTTCTCCTTCTCCTTCTTCTACTTCTTCTGATTCACCCTCCAGGCTTCACCTTCTCCTTCTCCTTCTTGTACTTCTTCGGATTCACCCTCCTGACTTCAGCTTCTCCTTCTCCTTCTTCTGCTTCTTCTGCTTCACCCTCCTGACTTCACCTTCTCCTTCTCCTTCTTCTACTTCTTCTGCTTCACCCCCCTGACTTCACCTTCTCCTTCTCCTTCTTCTGCTTCTTCTGATTCACCCTCCTAACTTCACCTTCTCCTTCTCCTTCTTCTGCTTCTTCTGATTCACCCTCCTGACTTCACCTTCTCCTTCTCCTTCTTCTGCTTCTTCTGATTCACCCTCCAGACTTCACCTTCTCCTTCTCCTTCTTCTGCTTCTTCTGATTCACCCTCCAGACTTCACCTTCTCCTTCTCCTTCTTCTGCTTCTTCTGATTCACCCTCCAGATCTCACCTTCTCCTTCTCCTTCTTCTACTTCTTCTGATTCACCCTCCAGACTTCATCTTCTCCTTCTCCTTCTTCTGCTTCTTCTGATTCACCCTGCATACTTCCCCTTCTCCTTCTCCTTATTCAGCTTCTTCTGATTCACCCTCCAGACTTCACCTTCTCCTTCTCCTTCTTCTGCTTCTTCTTATTCACTCTCCAGACTTCACCTTCTCCTTCTCCTTCTTCTGCTTCTTCTGATTCACCCTCCAGACTTCACCTTCTCCTTCTCCTTCTTCTACTTCTTCTGATTCACCCTCCAGACTTCACCTTCTCCTTCTCCTTCTTCTACTTCTTCTGATTCACCCTCCAGACTTCACCTTCTCCTTCTCCTTCTTCTGCTTCTTCTGATTCACCCTCCAGACTTCACCTTCTCCTTCTCCTTCTTCTGCTTCTTCTGATTCACCCTCCAGACTTCACCTTCTCCTTCTCCTTCTTCTGCTTCTTCTGATTCACCCTTCAGACATCACCTTCTCCTTCTCCTTCTTCTGCTTCTTCTGATACAGCCTCCAGACCTCACCTTCTCCTTCTCCTTCTTCTACTTCTTCTGATTCACCCTCCAGACTTCATCTTCTCCTTCTCCTTCTTCTGCTTCTTCTGATTCACCCTCCAGACTTCACCTTCTCCTTCTCCTTCTTCTACTTCTTCTGATTCACTCTCCAGTCTTCACCTTCTCCTTCTCCTTCTTCTGGTTCTTCTGATTCACCCTCCAGACTTCACCTTCTCCTTCTCCTTCTTCTGCTTCTTCTGATTCACCCTTCAGACTTCACCTTCTCCTTCTCCTTCTTCTGCTTCTTCTGATTCACCCTTCAGACTTCACCTTCTCCTTCTCCTTCTTCTGCTTCTTCTGATTCAGCCTCCAGACCTCACCTTCTCCTTCTCCTTCTTCTACTTCTTCTGATTCACCCTCCAGACTTCATCTTCTCCTTCTCCTTCTTCTGCTTCTTCTGATTCACCCTCCAGACTTCACCTTCTCCTTCTCCTTCTTCTACTTCTTCTGATTCACCCTGCATACTTCCCCTTCTCCTTCTCCTTCTTCTACTTCTTCTGATTCACCCTCCAGACTTCATCTTCTCCTTCTCCTTCTTCTGCTTCTTCTGATTCACCCTCCAGACTTCACCTTCTCCTTCTCCTTCTTCTACTTCTTCTGATTCACCCTGCATACTTCCCCTTCTCCTTCTCCTTCTTCTGCTTCTTCTGATTCAACCTCCAGACTTCACCTTCTCCTTCTCCTTCTTCTACTTCTTCTGATTCACCCTCCAGACTTCACCTTCTCCTTCTCCTTATTCAGCTTCTTCTGATTCACCCTCCAGACTTCACCTTCTCCTTCTCCTTCTTCTGCTTCTTCTTATTCACTCTCCAGACTTCACCTTCTCCTTCTCCTTCTTCTGCTTCTTCTGATTCACCCTCCAGACTTCACCTTCTCCTTCTCCTTCTTCTACTTCTTCTGATTCACCCTCCAGACTTCACCTTCTCCTTCTCCTTCTTCTACTTCTTCTGATTCACCCTCCAGACTTCACCTTCTCCTTCTCCTTCTTCTGCTTCTTCTGATTCACCCTCCAGACTTCACCTTCTCCTTCTCCTTCTTCTGCTTCTTCTGATTCACCCTCCAGACTTCACCTTCTCCTTCTCCTTCTTCTGCTTCTTCTGATTCACCCTTCAGACTTCACCTTCTCCTTCTCCTTCTTCTGCTTCTTCTGATTCAGCCTCCAGACCTCACCTTCTCCTTCTCCTTCTTCTACTTCTTCTGATTCACCCTCCAGACTTCATCTTCTCCTTCTCCTTCTTCTGCTTCTTCTGATTCACCCTCCAGACTTCACCTTCTCCTTCTCCTTCTTCTACTTCTTCTGATTCACTCTCCAGTCTTCACCTTCTCCTTCTCCTTCTTCTACTTCTTCTGATTCACCCTCCAGACTTCACCTTCTCCTTCTCCTTCTTCTGCTTCTTCTGATTCACCCTTCAGACTTCACCTTCTCCTTCTCCTTCTTCTGCTTCTTCTGATTCAGCCTCCAGACCTCACCTTCTCCTTCTTCTACTTCTTCTGATTCACCCTCCAGACTTCATCTTCTCCTTCTCCTTCTTCTGCTTCTTCTGATTCACCCTCCAGACTTCACCTTCTCCTTCTCCTTCGTCTACTTCTTCTGATTCACCCTCCAGACAACACCTTCTCCTTCTCCTTCTTCTACTTCTTCTGATTCACTCTCCAGACTTCACCTTCTCCTTCTCCTTCTTCTGCTTCTTCTCATTCACCCTCCAGTCTTCACCTTCTCCTTCTCCTTCTTCTACTTCTTCTGATTCACCCTCCAGACTTCACCTTCTCCTTCTCCTTCTTCTGCTTCTTCTGTTTCACCCTCCAGACTTCACCTTCTCCTTCTCCTTCGTCTACTTCTTCTGATTCACCCTCCAGACTTCATCTTCTCCTTCTCCTTCTTCTGCTTCTTCTGATTCACCCTCCAGACTCACCTTCTCCTTCTCCTTCTTCTACTTCTTCTGATTCACTCTCCAGTCTTCACCTTCTCCTTCTCCTTCTTCTGCTTCTTCTGATTCACCCTCCAGACTTCACCTTCTCCTTCTCCTTCTTCTATTTCTTCTGATTCACCCTCCAGACTTCACCTTCTCCTTCTCCTTCTTCTACTTCTTCTGATTCACCCTCCAGGCTTCACCTTCTCCTTCTCCTTTTTGTACTTCTTCTGATTCACCCTCCTGACTTCAGCTTCTCCTTCTCCTTCTTCTGCTTCTTCTGCTTCACCCTCCTGACTTCACCTTCTCCTTCTCCTTCTTCTGCTTCTTCTGATTCACACTCCTGACTTCACCTTCTCCTTCTCCTTCTTCTGCTTCTTCTGATTCACCCTCCAGACTTCACCTTCTTCTTCACCTTCTTCTGCTTCTTCTGATTCACCCTCCAGACTTCACCTTCTCCTTCTCCTTCTTCTGCTTCTTCTGATTCACCCTCCAGACTTCACCTTCTCCTTCTCCTTCGTCTACTTCTTCTGATTCACCCTCCAGACTACACCTTCTCCTTCTCGTTCTTCTACTTCTTCTGATTCACCCTCCAGACTTCACCTTCTCCTTCTCCTTCTTCTGCTTCTTCTCATTCACCCTCCAGACTTCACCTTCTCCTTCTCCTTCTTCTACTTCTTCTGATTCACCCTCCAGACTTCACCTTCTCCTTCTCCTTCTTCTACTTCTTCTGATTCACCCTCCAGACTTCACCTTCTCCTTCTCCTTCTTCTACTTCTTCTGCTTCTCCCTCCAGACTTCACCTTCTCCTTCTCCTTCCTCTGCTTCTTCTGATTCACCCTCCAGACTTCACCTTCTCCTTCTCCTTCTTCTACTTCTTCTGATTCACCCTCCAGACTTCACCTTCTCCTTCTCCTTCTTCTACTTCTTCTGATTCATCCTCCAGGCTTCACCTTCTCCTTCTCCTTCTTGTACTTCTTCGGATTCACCCTCCTGACTTCAGCTTCTCCTTCTCCTTCTTCTGCTTCTTCTGCTTCACCCTCCTGACTTCACCTTCTCCTTCTCCTTCTTCTACTTCTTCTGCTTCACCCCCCTGACTTCACCTTCTCCTTCTCCTTCTTCTGCTTCTTCTGATTCACCCTCCTAACTTCACCTTCTCCTTCTCCTTCTTCTGCTTCTTCTGATTCACACTCCTGACTTCACCTTCTCCTTCTCCTTCTTCTGCTTCTTCTGATTCACCCTCCAGACTTCACCTTCTCCTTCTCCTTCTTCTGCTTCTTCTGATTCACCCTCCAGACTTCACCTTCTCCTTCTCCTTCTTCTGCTTCTTCTGATTCACCCTCCAGATCTCACCTTCTCCTTCTCCTTCTTCTACTTCTTCTGATTCACCCTCCAGACTTCATCTTCTCCTTCTCCTTCTTCTGCTTCTTCTGATTCACCCTGCATACTTCCCCTTCTCCTTCTCCTTCTTCTGCTTCTTCTGATTCAACCTCCAGACTTCACCTTCTCCTTCTCCTTCTTCTACTTCTTCTGATTCACCCTCCAGACTTCACCTTCTCCTTCTCCTTATTCAGCTTCTTCTGATTCACCCTCCAGACTTCACCTTCTCCTTCTCCTTCTTCTGCTTCTTCTTATTCACTCTCCAGACTTCACCTTCTCCTTCTCCTTCTTCTGCTTCTTCTGATTCACCCTCCAGACTTCACCTTCTCCTTCTCCTTCTTCTACTTCTTCTGATTCACCCTCCAGACTTCACCTTCTCCTTCTCCTTCTTCTACTTCTTCTGATTCACCCTCCAGACTTCACCTTCTCCTTCTCCTTCTTCTGCTTCTTCTGATTCACCCTCCAGACTTCACCTTCTCCTTCTCCTTCTTCTGCTTCTTCTGATTCACCCTCCAGACTTCACCTTCTCCTTCTCCTTCTTCTGCTTCTTCTGATTCACCCTTCAGACTTCACCTTCTCCTTCTCCTTCTTCTGCTTCTTCTGATACAGCCTCCAGACCTCACCTTCTCCTTCTTCTACTTCTTCTGATTCACCCTCCAGACTTCACCTTCTCCTTCTCCTTCTTCTACTTCTTCTGATTCACTCTCCAGTCTTCACCTTCTCCTTCTCCTTTTCTGCTTCTTCTGATTCACCCTCCAGACTTCACCTTCACCTTCTCCTTCTTCTGCTTCTTCTGATTCACCCTTCAGACTTCACCTTCTCCTTCTCCTTCTTCTGCTTCTTCTGATTCACCCTCCAGACTTCACCTTCTCCTTCTCCTTCTTCTACTTCTTCTGATTCACCCTCCAGACTTCATCTTCTCCTTCTCCTTCTTCTGCTTCTTCTGATTCACCCTCCAGACTTCACCTTCTCCTTCTCCTTCTTCTACTTCTTCTGATTCACTCTCCAGTCTTCACCTTCTCCTTCTCCTTCTTCTACTTCTTCTGATTCACCCACCAGACTTCACCTTCTACTTCTCCTTCTTCTGCTTCTTCTGATTCACCCTCCAGACTTTACCTTCTGCTTCTCCTTATTCAGCTTCTTCTGATTCACCCTCCAGACATCACCTTCTCCTTCTCCTTCTTCTGCTTCTTCTGATTCACCCTCCAGACTTCAACTTCTCCTTCTCCTTCTTCTGCTTCTTCTGATTCACCCTCCAGACTTCACCTTCTCCTTCTCCTTCTTCTACTTCTTCTGATTCACCCTCCAGACTTCACCTTCTCCTTCTCCTTCTTCTCATTCTTCTGATTCACCCTCCAGATTTCACCTTCTCCTTCTCCTTCTTCTGCTTCTTCTGATTCACCCTCCAGACTTCACGTTCTCCTTCTCCTTCTTCTGCTTCTTCTGATTCACCCTTCAGACTTCACCTTCTCCTTCTCCTTCTTCTGCTTCTTCTGATTCACCCTCCAGACCTCACCTTCTCCTTCTCCTTCTTCTACTTCTTCTGATTCACCATCCAGACTTCATCTTCACCTTCTCCTTCTTCTGCTTCTTCTGATTCACCCTCCAGACTTCACCTTCTCCTTCTCCTTCTTCTGCTTCTTCTGATTCACCCTCCAGACTTCGCCTTCTCCTTCTCCTTCTTCTACTTCTTCTGATTCACCCTCCAGACTTCACCTTCTCCTTCTCCTTCTTCTACTTCTTCTGATTCACCCTCCAGTCTTCACCTTCTCCTTCTCCTTCTTCTGCTTCTTCTGATTCACCCTCCAGACTTCACCTTCTCCTTCTCCTTCTTCTGCTTCTTCTGATTCACCCTCCAGACTTCACCTTCTCCTTCTCCTTCTTCTACTTCTTCTGATTCACCCTCCAGACTTCACCTTCTCCTTCTACTTCTTCTGCTTCTTCTGATTCACCCTCCAGACTTCACCTTCTCCTTCTCCTTCTTCTGCTTCTTCTGATTCACCCTCCAGACTTCACCTTCTCCTTCTCCTTCTTCTGCTTCTTCTGATTCACCCTCCAGACTTCACCTTCTCCTTCTCCTTTTTCTGCTTCTTCTGATTCACCCTCCAGACTTCACCTTCTCCTTCTCCTTCTTCTACTTCTTCTGATTCACCCTCCAGACTTCATCTTCTCCTTCTCCTTATTCTGCTTCTTCTGATTCACCCTCCAGACTTCACCATCTCCTTCTTTTTCTTCTGCTTCTTCTGATTCACCCTCCAGACTTCACCTTCTCCTTCTCCTGCTTCTGCTTCCTCTGATTCACCCTCCAGACTTCACCTTCTCATTCTCCTTCTTCTACTTCTTCTGATTCACCCTCCAGACTTCACCTTCTCCTTCTTCTGCTTCTTCTGATTCACCCTCCAGACTTCACCTTCTCCTTGTCCTTCTTCTGCTTCTTCTGATTCACCCTCCCGACTTCACCTTCTCCTTCTCCTTCTTCTGCTTCTTCTGATTCACCCTTCAGACTTCACCTTCTCCTTCTCCTTCTTCTGCTTCTTCTGATTCACCCTCCAGACCTCACCTTCTCCTTCTCCTTCTTCTACTTCTTCTGATTCACCCTCCAGACTTCATCTTCACCTTCTCCTTCTTCTGCTTCTTCTGATTCACCCTCCAGACTTCACCATCTCCTTCTCCTTTTTCTGCTTCTTCTGATTCACCCTCCAGACTTCGCCTTCTCCTTCTCCTTCTTCTACTTCTTCTGATTCACCCTCCAGACTTCACCTTCTCCTTCTCCTTCTTCTACTTCTTCTGATTCGCCCTCCAGTCTTCACCTTCTCCTTCTCCTTCTTCTGCTTCTTCTGATTCACCCTCCAGACTTCACCTTCTCCTTCTCCTTCTTCTGCTTCTTCTGATTCACCCTCCTGACTTCACCTTCTCCTTCTCCTTCTTCTGCTTCTTCTGATACACCCTCCAGACTTCACCTTCTCCTTCTCCTTCTTCTACTTCTTCTGATTCACCCTCCAGACTTCACCTTCTCCTTCTCCTTCTTCTGCTTCTTCTGATTCGCCCTACAGACTTCACCTTCTCCTTCTCCTTCTTCTGCTTCTTCTCATTCACCCTCCAGACTTCACCTTCTCCTTCTCCTTCTTCTGCTTCTTCTGATTCACCCTCCAGACTTCACCTTCTCCTTCTCCTTCTTCTACTTCTTCTCATTCGCACTCCAGACTTCACCTTCTCCTTCTCCTTCTTCTACTTCTTCTGATTCACCCTCCAGTCTTCACCTTCTCCTTCTCTTTCTTCTGCTTCTTCTGCTTCACCCTCCAGACTTCACCTTCTCCTTCACTTTCTTCTGCATCTTCTGATTCACTCTCCAGTCTTCACCTTCTCCTTCTCCTTCTTCTACTTCTTCTGATTCTCCCTCCAGACTTCACCTTCTCCTTCTCCTTCTTCTGCTTCTTCTGATTCACCCTTCAGACTTCACCTTCTCCTTCTCCTTCTTCTGCTTCTTCTGATTCAGCCTCCAGACCTCACCTTCTCCTTCTCCTTCTTCTACTTCTTCTGATTCACCCTCCAGACTTCATCTTCTCCTTCTCCTTCTTCTGCTTCTTCTGATTCACCCTCCAGACTTCACCTTCTCCTTCTCCTTCTTCTACTTCTTCTGATTCACTCTCCAGTGTTCACCTTCTCCTTCTCCGTCTTCTACTTCTTCTGATTCACCCTCCAGACTTCACCTTCTCCTTCTCCTTCTTCTGCTTCTTCTGATTCACCCTTCAGACTTCACCTTCTCCTTCCCCTTCTTCTGCTTCTTCTGATTCAGCCTCCAGACCTCACCTTCTCCTTCTCCTTCTTCTACTTCTTCTGATTCACCCTCCAGACTTCATCTTCTCCTTCTCCTTCTTCTGCTTCTTCTGATTCACCCTCCAGACTTCACCTTCTCCTTCTCCTTCGTCTACTTCTTCTGATTCACCCTCCAGACTACACCTTCTCCTTCTCCTTCTTCTACTTCTTCTGATTCACCCTCCAGACTTCACCTTCTCCTTCTCCTTCTTCTGCTTCTTCTCATTCACCCTCCAGTCTTCACCTTCTCCTTCTCCTTCTTCTACTTCTTCTGATTCACCCTCCAGACTTCACCTTCTCCTTCTCCTTCTTCTGCTTCTTCTGCTTCACCCTCCAGACTTCACCTTCTCCTTCTCCTTCGTCTACTTCTTCTGATTCACCATCCAGACTTCATCTTCTCCTTCTCCTTCTTCTGCTTCTTCTGATTCACCCTCCAGACTTCACCTTCTCCTTCTCCTTCTTCTACTTCTTCTGATTCACTCTCCAGTCTTCACCTTCTCCTTCTCCTTCTTCTGCTTCTTCTGATTCACCCTCCAGACTTCACCTTCTCCTTCTCCTTCTTCTACTTCTTCTGATTCACCCTCCAGACTTCACCTTCTCCTTCTCCTTCTTCTACTTCTTCTGATTCACCCTCCAGGCTTCACCTTCTCCTTCTCCTTTTTGTACTTCTTCTGATTCACCCTCCTGACTTCAGCTTCTCCTTCTCCTTCTTCTGCTTCTTCTGCTTCACCCTCCTGACTTCACCTTCTCCTTCTCCTTCTTCTACTTCTTCTGCTTCACCCCCCTGACTTCACCTTCTCCTTCTCCTTCTTCTGCTTCTTCTGATTCACACTCCTGACTTCACCTTCTTCTTCTCCTTCTTCTGCTTCTTCTGATTCACACTCCAGACTTCACCTTCTTCTTCACCTTCTTCTGCTTCTTCTGATTCACCCTCCAGACTTCACCTTCTCCTTCTCCTTCTTCTGCTTCTTCTGATTCACCCTCCAGACTTCACCTTCTCCTTCTCCTTCCTCTGCTTCTTCTGATTCACCCTCCAGACTTCACCTTCTCCTTCTCCTTCTTCTACTTCTTCTGATTCACCCTCCAGACTTCACCTTCTCCTTCTCCTTCTTCTACTTCTTCTGATTCACCCTCCAGGCTTCACCTTCTCCTTCTCCTTCTTCTACTTCTTCGGATTCACCCTCCTGACTTCAGCTTCTCCTTCTCCTTCTTCTGCTTCTTCTGCTTCACCCTCCTGACTTCACCTTCTCCTTCTCCTTCTTCTACTTCTTCTGCTTCACCCCCCTGACTTCACCTTCTCCTTCTCCTTCTTCTGCTTCTTCTGATTCACCCTCCTAACTTCACCTTCTCCTTCTCCTTCTTCTGCTTCTTCTGATTCACCCTCCTGACTTCACCTTCTCCTTCTCCTTCTTCTGCTTCTTCTGATTCACCCTCCAGACTTCACCTTCTCCTTCTCCTTCTTCTGCTTCTTCTGATTCACCCTCCAGACTTCACCTTCTCCTTCTCCTTCTTCTGCTTCTTCTGATTCACCCTCCAGATCTCACCTTCTCCTTCTCCTTCTTCTACTTCTTCTGATTCACCCTCCAGACTTCATCTTCTCCTTCTCCTTCTTCTGCTTCTTCTGATTCACCCTGCATAATTCCCCTTCTCCTTCTCCTTCTTCTGCTTCTTCTGATTCAACCTCCAGACTTCACCTTCTCCTTCTCCTTCTTCTACTTCTTCTGATTCACCCTCCAGACTTCACCTTCTCCTTCTCCTTATTCAGCTTCTTCTGATTCACCCTCCAGACTTCACCTTCTCCTTCTCCTTCTTCTGCTTCTTCTTATTCACTCTCCAGACTTCACCTTCTCCTTCTCCTTCTTCTGCTTCTTCTGATTCACCCTCCAGACTTCACCTTCTCCTTCTCCTTCTTCTACTTCTTCTGATTCACCCTCCAGACTTCACCTTCTCCTTCTCCTTCTTCTACTTCTTCTGATTCACCCTCCAGACTTCACCTTCTCCTTCTCCTTCTTCTGCTGCTTCTGATTCACCCTTCAGACTTCACCTTCTCCTTCTCCTTTTTCTGCTTCTTCTGATTCACCCTCCAGACTTCACCTTCTCCTTCTCCTTCTTCTGCTTCTTCTGATTCACCCTTCAGACATCACCTTCTCCTTCTCCTTCTTCTGCTTCTTCTGATACAGCCTCCAGACCTCACCTTCTCCTTCTCCTTCTTCTACTTCTTCTGATTCACCCTCCAGACTTCATCTTCTCCTTCTCCTTCTTCTGCTTCTTCTGATTCACCCTCCAGACTTCACCTTCTCCTTCTCCTTCTTCTACTTCTTCTGATTCACTCTCCAGTCTTCACCTTCTCCTTCTCCTTCTTCTGCTTCTTCTGATTCACCCTCCAGACTTCACCTTCTCCTTCTCCTTCTTCTGCTTCTTCTGATTCACCCTTCAGACTTCACCTTCTCCTTCTCCTTCTTCTGCTTCTTCTGATTCACCCTTCAGACTTCACCTTCTCCTTCTCCTTCTTCTGCTTCTTCTGATTCAGCCTCCAGACCTCACCTTCTCCTTCTCCTTCTTCTACTTCTTCTGATTCACCCTCCAGACTTCATCTTCTCCTTCTCCTTCTTCTGCTTCTTCTGATTCACCCTCCAGACTTCACCTTCTCCTTCTCCTTCTTCTACTTCTTCTGATTCACTCTCCAGTCTTCACCTTCTCCTTCTCCTTCTTCTACTTCTTCTGATTCACCCTCCAGACTTCACCTTCACCTTCTCCTTCTTCTGCTTCTTCTGATTCACCCTCCAGACTTTACCTTCTCCTTCTCCTTATTCAGCTTCTTCTGATTCACCCTCCAGACATCACCTTCTCCTTCTCCTTCTTCTGCTTCTTCTGATTCACCCTCCAAACTTCACCTTCTCCTTCTCCTTCTTCTGCTTCTTCTGATTCACCCTCCAGACTTCACCTTCTCCTTCTCCTTCTTCTACTTCTTCTGATTCACCCTCCAGACTTCACCTTCTCCTTCTCCTTCTTCTCCTTCTTCTGATTCACCCTCCAGATTTCACCTTCTCCTTCTCCTTCTTCTGCTTCTTCTGATTCACCCTCCAGACTTCACCTTCTCCTTCTCCTTCTTCTGCTTCTTCTGATTCACCCTCCAGACTTCACGTTCTCCTTCTCCTTCTTCTGCTTCTTCTGATTCACCCTTCAGACTTCACCTTCTCCTTCTCCTTCTTCTGCTTCTTCTGATTCACCCTCCAGACCTCACCTTCTCCTTCTCCTTCTTCTACTTCTTCTGATTCACCATCCAGACTTCATCTTCACCTTCTCCTTCTTCTGCTTCTTCTGATTCACCCTCCAGACTTCACCTTCTCCTTCTCCTTCTTCTGCTTCTTCTGATTCACCCTCCAGACTTCGCCTTCTCCATCTCCTTCTTCTACTTCTTCTGATTCACCCTCCAGACTTCACCTTCTCCTTCTCCTTCTTCTACTTCTTCTGATTCACCCTCCAGTCTTCACCTTCTCCTTCTCCTTCTTCTGCTTCTTCTGATTCACCCTCCAGACTTCACCTTCTTCTTCTCCTTCTTCTGCTTCTTCTGATTCACCCTCCTGACTTCACCTTCTCCTTCTCCTTCTTCTGCTTCTTCTGATTCACCCTCCAGACTTCACCTTCTCCTTCTCCTTCTTCTACTTCTTCTGATTCACCCTCCAGACTTCACCTTCTCCTTCTACTTCTTCTGCTTCTTCTGATTAACCCTCCAGACTTCACCTTCTCCTTCTCCTTCTTCTGCTTCTTCTGGTTCACCCTCCAGACTTCACCTTCTCCTTCTCCTTCTTCTGCTTCTTCTGATTCACCCTCCAGACTTCACCTTCTCCTTCTCCTTGTTCAGCAACTTCTGATTCACCCTCCAGACTTCACCTTCTCCTTCTCCTTCTTCTACTTCTTCTGATTCACCCTCCAGACTTCACCTTCTCCTTCTCCCTTTTCTGCTTCTTCTGATTCACCCTCCAGACTTCACCTTCTCATTCTCCTTCTTCTACTTCTTCTGATTCACCCTCCAGACTTCTCCTTCTCCTTCTTCTGCTTCTTCTGATTCACCCTCCAGACTTCACCTTCTCCTTCTCCTTCTTCTGCTTCTTCTGATTCACCCTCCCGACTTCACCTTCTCCTTCTCCTTCTTCTGCTTCTTCTGATTCACCCTTCAGACTTCACCGTCTCCTTCTCCTTCTTCTGCTTCTTCTGATTCACCCTCCAGACCTCACCTTCTCCTTCTCCTTCTTCTACTTCTTCTGATTCACCCTCCAGACTTCATCTTCACCTTCTCCTTCTTCTGATTCTTCTGATTCACCCTCCAGACTTCACCATCTCCTTCTCCTTTTTCTGCTTCTTCTGATTCACCCTCCAGACTTCGCCTTCTCCTTCTCCTTCTTCTACTTCTTCTGATTCACCCTCCAGACTTCACCTTCTCCTTCTCCTTCTTCTACTTCTTCTGATTCGCCCTCCAGTCTTCACCTTCTCCTTCTCCTTCTTCTGCTTCTTCTGATTCACCCTCCAGACTTCACCTTCTCCTTCTCCTTCTTCTGCTTCTTCTGATTCACCCTCCAGACTTCACGTTCTCCTTCTCCTTCTTCTGCTTCTTCTGATTCACCCTTCAGACTTCACCTTCTCCTTCTCCTTCTTCTGCTTCTTCTGATTCACCCTCCAGACCTCACCTTCTCCTTCTCCTTCTTCTACTTCTTCTGATTCACCATCCAGACTTCATCTTCACCTTCTCCTTCTTCTGCTTCTTCTGATTCACCCTCCAGACTTCACCTTCTCCTTCTCCTTCTTCTGCTTCTTCTGATTCACCCTCCAGACTTCGCCTTCTCCATCTCCTTCTTCTACTTCTTCTGATTCACCCTCCAGACTTCACCTTCTCCTTCTCCTTCTTCTACTTCTTCTGATTCACCCTCCAGTCTTCACCTTCTCCTTCTCCTTCTTCTGCTTCTTCTGATTCACCCTCCAGACTTCACCTTCTTCTTCTCCTTCTTCTGCTTCTTCTGATTCACCCTCCTGACTTCACCTTCTCCTTCTCCTTCTTCTGCTTCTTCTGATTCACCCTCCAGACTTCACCTTCTCCTTCTCCTTCTTCTACTTCTTCTGATTCACCCTCCAGACTTCACCTTCTCCTTCTACTTCTTCTGCTTCTTCTGATTAACCCTCCAGACTTCACCTTCTCCTTCTCCTTCTTCTGCTTCTTCTGGTTCACCCTCCAGACTTCACCTTCTCCTTCTCCTTCTTCTGCTTCTTCTGATTCACCCTCCAGACTTCACCTTCTCCTTCTCCTTGTTCAGCAACTTCTGATTCACCCTCCAGACTTCACCTTCTCCTTCTCCTTCTTCTACTTCTTCTGATTCACCCTCCAGACTTCACCTTCTCCTTCTCCCTTTTCTGCTTCTTCTGATTCACCCTCCAGACTTCACCTTCTCATTCTCCTTCTTCTACTTCTTCTGATTCACCCTCCAGACTTCTCCTTCTCCTTCTTCTGCTTCTTCTGATTCACCCTCCAGACTTCACCTTCTCCTTCTCCTTCTTCTGCTTCTTCTGATTCACCCTCCCGACTTCACCTTCTCCTTCTCCTTCTTCTGCTTCTTCTGATTCACCCTTCAGACTTCACCTTCTCCTTCTCCTTCTTCTGCTTCTTCTGATTCACCCTCCAGACCTCACCTTCTCCTTCTCCTTCTTCTACTTCTTCTGATTCACCCTCCAGACTTCATCTTCACCTTCTCCTTCTTCTGATTCTTCTGATTCACCCTCCAGACTTCACCATCTCCTTCTCCTTTTTCTGCTTCTTCTGATTCACCCTCCAGACTTCGCCTTCTCCTTCTCCTTCTTCTACTTCTTCTGATTCACCCTCCAGACTTCACCTTCTCCTTCTCCTTCTTCTACTTCTTCTGATTCGCCCTCCAGTCTTCACCTTCTCCTTCTCCTTCTTCTGCTTCTTCTGATTCACCCTCCAGACTTCACCTTCTCCTTCTCCTTCTTCTGCTTCTTCTGATTCACCCTCCTGACTTCACCTTCTCCTTCTCCTTCTTCTGCTTCTTCTGATTCACCCTCCAGACTTCACCTTCTCCTTCTCCTTCTTCTACTTCTTCTGATTCACCCTCCAGACTTCACCTTCTCCTTCTCCTTCTTCTGCTTCTTCTGATTCGCCCTACAGACTTCATCTTCTCCTTCTCCTTCTTCTGCTTCTGCTCATTCACCCTCCAGACTTCACCTTCTCCTTCTCCTTCTTCTGCTTCTTCTGATTCACCCTCCAGACTTCACCTTCTCCTTCTCCTTCTTCTACTTCTTCTCATTCGCACTCCAGACTTCACCTTCTCCTTCTCCTTCTTCTACTTCTTCTGATTCACCCTCCAGTCTTCACCTTCTCCTTCTCTTTCTTCTGCTTCTTCTGCTTCACCCTCCAGACTTCACCTTCTCCTTCACTTTCTTCTGCATCTTCTGATTCACCCTCCAGACTTCACCTTCTCCTTCTCCTTCTGATTCTTCTGATTCACCCTCCAGACTTCACCTTCTCCTTCTCCTTCTTCTGCTTCTTCTGATTCACCCTCCTGACTTCACCTTCTCCTTCTCCTTCTTCTACTTCTTCTGATTCACCCTCCTGACTTCACCTTCTCCTTCTCCTTCTTCTACTTCTTCTGCTTCACCCTCCAGACTTCACCTTCTCCTTCTCCATATTCTACTTCTTCTGATTCACCCTCCAGACTTCACCTTCTCCTTCTCCTTCTTCTGCTTCTTCTGATTCACACTCCAGACTTCACCTTCTCCTTCTCCTTATTCTGTTTCTTCTGATTCACCCTCCAGACTTCACCTTCTCCTTCTCCTTCTTCTGCTTCTTCTGATTCACCCTCGAGACTTCATCTTCTCCTTCTCCTTCTTCTGCTTCTTCTGATTCACCCTCCAGAATTCACCTTCTCCTTCTCCTTCTTCTGCTTCTTCTGATTCACCCTCCAGTCTTCACCTTCTGCTTCTCCTTCTTCTACATCTTTTGATTCACTCTCTAGACTTCACCTTCTCCTTCTCCTTCTTCTGCTTCTTCTGATTCACCCTCCAGACTTCACCTTCTCCTTCTCCTTCTTCTACTTCTTTTGATTCACCCTCCAGACTTCACCTTCTCCTTCTCCTTCTTCTACTTCTTCCGATTCACCCTCCAGACTTCACCTTCTCCTTCTCCTTCTTCTGCTTCTTCTGATTCACCCTCCAGACTTCACCTTCTCCTTCTCCTTCTTCTGCTTCTTCTCATTCACCCTTCAGACTTCACCTTCTCCTTCTCCTTCTTCTGCTTCTTCTGATTCACCCTTCAGACTTCACCTTCTTCTTCTCCTTCTTCTGCTTCTTCTGATTCACCCTCCAGACCTCACATTCTCCTTCTCCTTCTTCTACTTCTTCTGATTCACCCTCCAGACTTCATCTTCTCCTTCTCCTGCTTCTTCTGATTCACCCTCCAGACTTCACCTTCTCCTTCTCCTTCTTCTACTTCTTCTGATTCACCCTCCAGACTTCACCGTCTCCTTCTCCTTCTTCTACTTCTTCTGATTCACCCTCCAGTCTTCACCTTCTCCTTCTCCTTCTTCTGCTTCTTCTGATTCACCCTCCAGACTTCACCTTCTCCTTCTCCTTCTTCTACTTCTTCTGATTCACCCTCCAGTCTTCACCTTCTCCTTCTCCTTCTTCTGCTTCTTCTGATTCACCCTCCAGACTTCACCTTCTCCTTCTCCTTCTTCTGCTTCTTCTGATTCACCCTCCTGACTTCACCTTCTCCTTCTCCTTCTTCTGCATCTTCTGATTCACCCGCCAGACTTCACCTTCTCCTTCTCCTTCTTCTACTTCTTCTGATTCACCCTCCAGACTTCACCTTCTCCTTCTACTTCTTCTGCTTCTTCTGATTCACCCTCCAGACTTCACCTTCTCCTTCTCCTTCTTCTGCTTCTTCTGATTAACCCTCCAGACTTCACCTCCTCCTTCTCCTTCTTCTGCTTCTTCTGATTCACCCTCCAGACTTCACCTTCTCCTTCTCCTTCTTCTGCTTCTTCTGATTCACACTCCAGACTTCACCATCTCCTTCTCCTTCTTCTACTTCTTCTGATTCACCCTCCAGACTTCACCTTCTCCTTCTCCTTCTTCTGCTTCTTCTGATTCACCCTCCAGACTTCACCTTCTCCTTCTCCTTCGTCTACTTCTTTTGATTCACCCTCCAGACTACACCTTCTCCTTCTCCTTCTTCTGCTTCTTCTGATTCACCCTCCAGAATTCACCTTCTCCTTCTCCTTCTTCTGCTTCTTCTGATTCACCCTCCAGACTTCACCTTCTCCTTCTCCTTCTTCTACATCTTCTGATTCACCCTCCAGACTTCACCTTCTCCTTCTACTTCTTCTGCTTCTTCTGTTTCACCCTCCAGACTTCACCTTCTCCTTCTCCTTCTTCTGCTTCTTCTGATTCACCCTCCAGACTTCACCTCCTCCTTCTCCTTCTTCTGCTTCTTCTGATTCACCCTCCAGACTTCACCTTCTCCTTCTCCTTCTTCTGCTTCTTCTGATTCACACTCCAGACTTCACCATCTCCTTCTCCTTCTTCTACTTCTTCTGATTCACCCTCCAGACTTCACCTTCTCCTTCTCCTTCTTCTGCTTCTTCTGATTCACCCTCCAGACTTCACCTTCACCTTCTCCTTCGTCTACTTCTTTTGATTCACCCTCCAGACTACACCTTCTCCTTCTCCTTCTTCTGCTTCTTCTGATTCACCCTCCAGACTTCACCTTCTCCTTCTCCTTCTTCTGCTTCTTCTGATTCACCCTCCAGACTTCACCTTCTCCTTCTCCTTCTTCTACTTCTTCTGATTCACCCTCCAGACTTCACCTTCTCCTTCTCCTTCTTCTACTTCTTCTGATTCACCCTCCAGACTTCACCTTCTCCTTCTTCTACGTCTTCTGCTTCTCCCTCCAGACTTCACCTTCTCCTTCTCCTTCTTCTGCTTCTTCTGATTCACCCTCCAGACTTCACCTTCTCCTTCTCCTTCTTCTACTTCTTCTGATTCACTCTCCAGACTTCACCTTCTCCTTCTCCTTCTTCTACTTCTTCTGATTCACCCTCCAGACTTCACCTTCTCCTTCTCCTTCTTCTGATTCACCCTCCTGACTTCACCTTCTCCTTCTCCTTATTCTGTTTCTTCTGATTCACCCTCCAGACTTCACCTTCTCCTTCTCCTTCTTCTACTTCTTCTGATTCACCCTCCAGACTTCACCTTCTCCTTCTCCTTCTTCTACTTCTTCTGATTCACCCTCCAGACTTCACCTTCTCCTTCTTCTACGTCTTCTGCTTCTCCCTCCAGACTTCACCTTCTCCTTCTCCTTCTTCTGCTTCTTCTGATTCACCCTCCAGACTTCACCTTCTCCTTCTCCTTCTTCTGCTTCTTCCGATTCACCCTCCAGTCTTCACCTTCTCCTTCTCCTTCTTCTACTTCTTTTGATTCACCCTCCAGACTTCACCTTCTCCTTCTCCTTCTTCTGCTTCTTCTGATTCACCCTCCAGACTTCACCTTCTCCTTCTCCTTCTTCTACTTCTTTTGATTCACCCTCCAGACTTCACCTTCTCCTTCTCCTTCTTCTACTTCTTCTGATTCACCCTCCAGACTTCACCTTCTCCTTCTCCTTCTTCTGCTTCTTCTGATTCACCCTCCAGACTTCACCTTCTCCTTCTCCTTCTTCTGCTTCTTCTCATTCACCCTTCAGACTTCACCTTCTCCTTCTCCTTCTTCTGCTTCTTCTGATTCACCCTTCAGACTTCACCTTCTCCTTCTCCTTCTTCTGCTTCTTCTGATTCACCCTCCAGACCTCACCTTCTCCTTCTCCTTCTTCTACTTCTTCTGATTCACCCTCCAGACTTCATCTTCTCCTTCTCCTTCTTCTGCTTCTTCTGATTCACCCTCCAGACATCACCTTCTCCTTCTCCTTCTTCTGCTTCTTCTGATTCACCCTCCAGACTTCGCCTTCTCCTTCTTCTTCTTCTACTTCTTCTGATTCACCCTCCAGACTTCACCGTCTCCTTCTCCTTCTTCTACTTCTTCTGATTCACCCTCCAGTCTTCACCTTCTCCTTCTCCTTCTTCTGATTCTTCTGATTCACCCTCCAGACTTCACCTTCTCCTTCTCCTTCTTCTGCTTCTTCTGATTCACACTCCTGACTTCACCTTCTCCTTCTCCTTCTTCTGCATCTTCTGATTCACCCGCCAGACTTCACCTTCTCCTTCTCCTTCTTCTACTTCTTCTGATTCACCCTCCAGACTTCACCTTCTCCTTCTACTTCTTCTGCTTCTTCTGATTCACCCTCCAGACTTCACCTTCTCCTTCTCCTTCTTCTGCTTCTTCTGATTCACCCTCCAGACTTCACCTCCTCCTTCTCCTTCTTCTGCTTCTTCTGATTCACCCTCCAGACTTCACCTTCTCCTTCTCCTTCTTCTGCTTCTTCTGATTCACACTCCAGACTTCACCATCTCCTTCTCCTTCTTCTACTTCTTCTGATTCACCCTCCAGACTTCACCTTCTCATTCTCCTTCTTCTGCTTCTTCTGATTCACCCTCCAGACTTCACCTTCTCCTTCTCCTTCGTCTACTTCTTTTGATTCACCCTCCAGACTACACCTTCTCCTTCTCCTTCTTCTGCTTCTTCTGATTCACTCTCCAGACTTCACCTTCTCCTTCTCCTTCTTCTGCTTCTTCTGATTTACCCTCCAGACTTCACCTTCTCCTTCTTCTACTTCTTCTGATTCACCCTCCAGACTTCACCTTCTCCTTCTCCTTCTTCTACTTCTTCTGATTCACCCTCCAGACTTCACCTTCTCCTTCTTCTACGTCTTCTGCTTCTCCCTCCAGACTTCACCTTCTCCTTCTCCTTCTTCTGCTTCTTCTGATTCACCCTCCAGACTTCAACTTCTCCTTCTCCTTCTTCTCCTTCTTCTGATTCACACTCCAGACTTCACCTTCTCCTTCTCCTTCTTCTACTTCTTCTGATTCATCCTCCAGACTTCACCTTCTCCTTCTCCTTCTTCTGATTCACCCTCCTGACTTCACCATCTCCTTCTCCTTCTTCTGCTTCTTCTGCTTCACCCTCCAGACTTCACCTTCTCCTTCTCCTTCTTCTGCTTCTTCTGCTTCACCCTCCTGACTTCACCTTCTCCTTCTCCTTCTTCTACTTCTACTGATTCACCCTCCAGACTTCACCTTCTCCTTCTCCTTCTTCTGCTTCTTCTGCTTCACCCTCCAGACTTCACCTTCTCCTTCTCCTTCTTCTGCTTCTTCTGCTTCGCCCTCCAGACTTCACCTTCTCCTTCTCCTTCTTCTGCTTCTTCTGCTTCACCCTCCAGACTTCACCTTCTCCTTCTCCTTCTTCTGCTTCTTCTGCTTCAACCTCCTGACTTCACCTTCTCCTTCTCCTTCTTCTACTTCTTCTGATTCACCCTCCAGACTTCACCTTCTCCTTCTCCTTCTTCTGCTTCTTCTGCTTCACCCTCCAATCTTCACTTCTCCTTCTCCTTCTTCTGCTTCTTCTGCTGCGCCCTCCAGACTTCACCTTCTCCTTCTCCTTCTTCTGCTTCTTCTGCTTCACCCTCCTGACTTCAACTTCTCCTTCTCCTTCTTCTACTTCTTCTGCTTCACCCCCCTGACTTCACCTTCTCCTTCTCCTTCTTCTGCTTCTTCCGATTCACCCTCCTAACTTCACCTTCTCCTTTTCCTTCTTCTGCTTCTTCTGATTCACCCTCCTGACTTCACCTTCTCCTTCTCCTTCTTCTGCTTCTTCTGATTCACCCTCCAGACTTCACCATCTCCTTAACCTTCTTCTGCTTCTTCTGATTCACCCTCCAGACTTCACCTTCTACTTCTCCTTCTTCTGCTTCTTCTGATTCACCCTCCAGACTTCACCTTCTCCTTCTCCTTCCTCTACTTCTTCTGATTCACCCTCCAGACTTCACCTTCTCCTTCTCCTTCTTCTGCTTCTTCTGATTCACCCTCCAGACTTCACCTTCTCCTTCTCCTTCTTCTGCTTCTTCTGATTCACCCTCCAGACTTCACCTTCTCCTTCTCCTTCTTCTGCTTCTTCTGCTTCGCCCTCCAGACTTCACCTTCTCCTTCTCCTTCTTCTGCTTCTTCTGCTTCACCCTCCAGACTTCCCCTTCTCCTTCTCCTTCTTCTGCTTCTTCTGCTTCAATCTCCTGACTTCACCTTCTCCTTCTCCTTCTTCTACTTCTTCTGATTCACCCTCCAGAATTCACCTTCTCCTTCTCCTTCTTCTGCTTCTTCTGCTTCACCCTCCAATCTTCACTTCTCCTTCTCCTTCTTCTGCTTCTTCTGCTGCGCCCTCCAGACTTCACCCTCTCCTTCTCCTTCTTCTGCTTCTTCTGCTTCACCCTCCTGACTTCACCTTCTCCTTCTCCTTCTTCTATTTCTTCTGCTTCACCCCCCTGACTTCACCTTCTCCTTCTCCTTCTTCTGCTTCTTCTGATTCACCCTCCTAACTTCACCTTCTCCTTCTCCTTTTTCTGCTTCTTCTGATTCACCCTCCTGACTTCACCTTCTCCTTCTCCTTCTTCTGCTTCTTCTGATTCACCCTCCAGACTTCACCTTCTCCTTCTCCTTCTTCTGCTTCTTCTGATTCACCCTCCAGACTTCACCTTCTCCTTCTCCTTCTTCTGCTTCTTCTGATTCACCCTCCAGACTTCACCTTCTCCTTCTCCTTCTTCTACTTGTTCTGATTCACCCTCCAGACTTCACCTTCTCCTTCTCCTTCTTCTACTTCTTCTGATTCACCCTCCAGACTTCACCTTCTCCTTCTCCTTCTTCTGCTTCTTCTGATTCACCCTCCAGACTTCACCTTCTCCTTCTCCTTCTTCTGCTTCTTCTGATTCACCCTCCAGACTTCACCTTCTCCTTCTCCTTCTTCTGCTTCTTCTGATTCACCCTCCAGACTTCACCTTCTCCTTCTCCTTCTTCTACTTCTTCTGATTCACCCTCCAGACTTCACCTTCTCCTTCTTCTACGTCTTCTGCTTCTCCCTCCAGACTTCACCTTCTCCTTCTCCTTCTTCTGCTTCTTCTGATTCACCCACCAGACTTCACCTTCTCCTTCTTCTACTTCTTCTGATTCACACTCCAGACTTCACCTTCTCCTTCTCCTTCTTCTACTTCTTCTGATTCACCGTCCAGACTTCACCTTCTCCTTCTCCTTCTTCTGATTCACCCTCCTGACTTCACCATCTCCTTCTCCTTCTTCTGCTTCTTCTGCTTCACCCTCCAGACTTCACCTTCTCCTTCTCCTTCTTCTGCTTCTTCTGCTTCACCCTCCAGACTTCACCTTGTCCTTCTCCTTCTTCTGCTTCTTCTGCTTCACCCTCCTGACTTCACCTTCTCCTTCTCCTTCTTCTACTTCTACTGATTCACCCTCCAGACTTCACCTTCTCCTTCTCCTTCTTCTGCTTCTTCTGCTTCACCCTCCAGACTTCACCTTCTCCTTCTCCTTCTTCTGCTTCTTCTGCTTCGCCCTCCAGACTTCACCTTCTCCTTCTCCTTCTTCTGCTTCTTCTGCTTCACCCTCCAGACTTCACCTTCTCCTTCGCCTTCTTCTGCTTCTTCTGCTTCAACCTCCTGACTTCACCTTCTCCTTCTCCTTCATCTACTTCTTCTGATTCACCCTCCAGACTTCACCTTCTCCTTCTCCTTCTTATGCTTCTTCTGCTTCACCCTCCAATCTTCACTTCTCATTCTCCTTCTTCTGCTTCTTCTGCTGCGCCCTCCAGACTTCACCTTCTCCTTCTCCTTCTTCTGCTTCTTCTGCTTCACCCTCCTGACTTCAACTTCTCCTTCTCCTTCTTCTACTTCTTCTGCTTCACCCCCCTGACTTCACCTTCTCCTTCTCCTTCTTCTGCTTCTTCCGATTCACCCTCCTAACTTAACCTTCTCCTTTTCCTTCTTCTGCTTCTTCTGATTCACCCTCCTGACTTCACCTTCTCCTTCTCCTTCTTCTGCTTCTTCTGATTCACCCTCCAGACTTCACCTTCTCCTTCTCCTTCTTCTGCTTCTTCTGATTCACCCTCCAGACTTCACCTTCTCCTTCTCCTTCTTCTGCTTCTTCTGATTCACCCTCCAGACTTCACCTTCTCCTTCTCCTTCTTCTGCTTCTTCTGATTCACCCTCCAGACTTCACCTTCTCCTTCTCCTTCTTCTGCTTCTTCTGATTCACCCTCCAGACTTCACCTTCTCCTTCTTCTGCTTCTTCTGATTCACCCTCCAGACTTCACCTTCTCCTTCTCCTTCTTCTGCTTCTTCTGCTTCGCCCTCCAGACTTCACCTTCTCCTTCTCCTTCTTCTGCTTCTTCTGCTTCACCCTCCAGATTTCCCTTCTCCTTCTCCTTCTTCTGCTTCTTCTGCTTCAAACTCCTGACTTCACCTTCTCCTTCTCCTTCTTCTACTTCTTCTGATTCACCCTCCAGTCTTCACCTTCTCCTTCTCCTTCTTCTGCTTCTTCTGCTTCACCCTCCAATCTTCACTTCTCCTTCTCCTTCTTCTGCTTCTTCTGCTGCGCCCTCCAGACTTCACCCTCTCCTTCTCCTTCTTCTGCTTCTTCTGCTTCACCCTCCTGACTTCACCTTCTCCTTCTCCTTCTTCTACTTCTTCTGCTTCACCCCCCTGACTTCACCTTCTCCTTCTCCTTCTTCTGCTTCTTCTGATTCACCCTCCTAACTTCACCTTCTCCTTCTCCTTCTTCTGCTTCTTCTGATTCACCCTCCAGACTTCACCTTCTCCTTCTCCTTCTTCTGCTTCTTCTGATTCACCCTCCAGACTTCACCTTCTCCTTCTCCTTCTTCTGCTTCTTCTGATTCACCCGCCAGACTTCACCTTCTCCTTCTCCTTCTTCTGCTTCTTCTGATTCACCCTTCAGACTTCACCTTCTCCTTCTCCTTCTTCTGCTTCTTCTGATTCACCCTTCAGACTTCACCTTCTCCTTCTCCTTCTTCTGCTTCTTCTGATTCACCCTCCGGACCTCACCTTCTCCTTCTCCTTCTTCTACTTCTTCTGACTCACCCTCCAGACTTCATCTTCACCTTCTCCTTCTTCTGCTTCTTCTGATTCACCCTCCAGACTTCACCTTCTACTTCTCCTTCTTCTACTTCTTCTGATTCACCCTCCAGTCTTCAACTTCTCCTTCTCCTTCTTCTGCTTCTTCTGATTCACCCTCCAGACTTCACCTTCTCCTTCTCCTTCTTCTGCTTCTTCTGATTCACCCTCCTGACTTCACCTTCTCCTTCTCCTTCTTCTGCTTCTTCTGATTCACCCTCCAGACTTCACCTTCTCCTTCTCCTTCTTCTACTTCTTCTGATTCACCCTCCAGACTTCACCTTCTCCTTCGACTTCTTCTGCTTCTTCTGATTCACCCTCCAGACTTCACCTTCTCCTTCTCCTTCTTCTGCTTCTTCTGATTCACCCTCCAGACTTCACCTTCTCCTTCTCCTTCTTCTGCTTCTTCTGATTCACGCTCCAGACTTCACCTTCTCCTTCTCCTTATTCAGCTTCTTCTGATTCACCCTCCAGACTTCACCTTCTCCTTCTCCTTCTTCTGCTTCTTCTGATTCACCCTCCAGACTTCACCTTCTCCTTCTCCTTCTTCTGCTTCTTTTGATTCACCCTCCAGACTTCACCTTCTCCTTCTCCTTCTTCTACTTCTTCTGATTCACCCTCCAGACTTCATCTTCTCCTTCTCCTTCTTCTGCTTCTTCTGATTCACCCTCCAGACTTCACCATCTCCTTCTCCTTCTTCTGCTTCTTCTGATTCACCCTCCAGACTTCACCTTCTCCTTCTCCTTCTTCGACTTCTTCTGATTCACCCTCCAGACTTCACCTTCTCCTTCTCCTTCTTCTGCTTCTTCTGATTCACCCTCCAGACCTCACCTTCTCCTTCTCCTTCTTCTGCCTCTTCTGATTCACCCTCCAGACTTCACCTTCTCCTGCTTCTTCTGCTTCTTCTGATTCACCCTCCAGACTTCACCTTCTCCTTCTCCTTCTTCTGCTTCTTCTGATTCACCCTCCAGACTTCACCTTCTCCTTCTCCTTCTTCTCCTTCTTCTGATTCACCCTCCAGACTTCACCTTCTCCTTCTCCTTCTTCTACTTCTTCTGATTCACCCTCCAGACTTCACCTTCTCCTTCTCCTTCTTCTGCTTCTTCTGATTCACCCTCCAGACTTCACCTTCTTCTTCTCCTTCTTCTGCTTCTTCTGATTCACCCTCCAGACTTCACCTTCTCCTTCTCCTTCTTCTGCTTCTTCTGATTCACCCTTCAGACTTCACCTTCTCCTTCTCCTTCTTCTGCTTCTTCTGATTCACCCTCCAGACCTCACCTTCTCCTTCTCCTTCTTCTACTTCTTCTGACTCACCCTCCAGACTTCACCTTCTCCTTCTCCTTCTTCTGCTTCTTCTGATTCACCCTCCAGACTTCACCTTCTCCTTCTCCTTCTTCTACTTCTTCTGATTCACCCTCCAGTCTTCACCTTCTCCTTCTCCTTCTTCTGCTTCTTCTGATTCACCCTCCAGACTTCACCTTCTACTTCTCCTTCTTCTGCTTCTTCTGATTCACCCTCCTGACTTCACCTTCTCCTTCTCCTTCTTCTGCTTCTTCTGATTCACCCTCCAGACTTCACCTTCTCCTTCTCCTTCTTCTACTTCTTCTGATTCACCCTCCAGACTTCACCTTCTCCTTCTACTTCTTCTGCTTCTTCTGATTCACCCTCCAGACTTCACCTTCTCCTTCTCCTTCTTCTGCTTCTTCTGATTCACCCTCCAGACTTCACCTTCTCCTTCTCCTTCTTCTGCTTCTTCTGATTCACCCTGCAGACTTCACCTTCTCCTTCTCCTTATTCAGCTTCTTCTGATTCACCCTCCAGACTTCACCTTCTCCTTCTCCTTCTTCTGCTTCTTCAGATTCACCCTCCAGACTTCACCTTCTCCTTCTCCTTCTTCTGCTTCTTCTGATTCACCCTCCAGACTTCACCTTCTCCTTCTCCTTCTACTTCTTCTGATTCACCCTCCAGACTTCATCTTCTCCTTCTCCTTCTTCTGCTTCTTCTGATTCACCCTCCAGACTTCACCATCTCCTTCTCCTTCTTCTGCTTCTTCTGATTCACCCCCCAGACTTCACCTTCTCCTTCTCCTTCTTCTACTTCTTCTGATTCACCCTCCAGACTTCACCTTCTCCTTCTCCTTCTTCTACTTCTTCTGATTCACCCTCCAGACTTAACCTTCTCCTTCTCCTTCTTCTGCTTCTTCTGATTCACCCTCCAGACTTCACCTTCTCCTTCTCCTTCTTCTGCTTCTTCTGATTCACCCTTCAGACTTCACCTTCTCCTTCTCCTTCTTCTGCTTCTTCAGATTCACCCTCCAGACCTCACCTTCTCCTTCTCCTTCTTCTACTTCTTCTGATTCACCCTCCAGACTTCATCTTCACCTTCTCCTTCTTCTGCTTCTTCTGATTCACCCTCCAGACTTCACCATCTCCTTCTCCTTCTTCTGCTTCTTCTGATTCACCCTCCAGACGTCGCCTTCTCCTTCTCCTTCTTCTACTTCTTCTGATTCACCCTCCAGACTTCACCTTCTCCTTCTCCTTTATCTACTTCTTCTGATTCACCCTCCAATCTTCACCTTCTCCTTCTCCTTCTTCTGCTTCTTCTGATTCACCCTCCAGACTTCACCTTCTCCTTATCATTCTTCTGCTTCTTCTGATTCACCCTCCTGACTTCACCTTCTCCTTCTCCTTCTTCTGCTTCTTATGATTCACCCTCCAGACTTCACCTTCTCCTTCTCCTTCTTCTACTTCTTCTGATTCACCCTCCAGACTTCACCTTCTCCTTCTACTTCTTCTGCTTCTTCTGATTCACCCTCCAGACTTCACCTTCTCCTTCTCCTTCTTCTGCTTCTTCTGATTCGCCCTCCAGACTTCACCTTCTCGTTCTCCTTCTTCTGCTTCTTCTGATTCACCCTCCAGACTTCACCTTCTCCTTCTCCTTCTTCTGCTTCTTCTGATTCACCCTCCAGACCTCACCTTCTCCTTCTCCTTCTTCTACTTCTTCTGATTCACCATCCAGACTTCACCTTCTCCTTCTCCTTCTTCTGCTTCTTCTGCTTCACCCTCCAGACTTCACCTTCTCCTTCTCCTTCGTCTACTTCTTCTGATTCACCCTCCAGACTACACCTTCTTCTTCTCCTTCTTCTACTTCTTCTGATTCACCCTCCAGACTTCACCTTCTCCTTCTCCTTCTTCTGCTTCTTCTCATTCACCCTCCAGACTTCACCTTCTCCTTCTCCTTCTTCTACTTCTTCTGATTCACCCTCCAGACTTCACCTTCTCCTTCTCCTTCTTCTACTTCTTCTGATTCACCCTCCAGACTTCACCTTCTCCTTCTCCTTCTTCTGCTTCTTCTGATTCACCCTCCAGACTTCACCTTCTCCTTCTCCTTCTACTTCTTCTGATTCACCCTCCAGACTTCATCTTCTCCTTCTCCTTCTTCTGCTTCTTCTGATTCACCCTCCAGACTTCAACATCTCCTTCTCCTTCTTCTGCTTCTTCTGATTCACCCTCCAGACTTCACCTTCTCCTTCTCCTTCTTCTACTTCTTCTGATTCACCCTCCACACTTCACCTTCTCCTTCTCCTTCTTCTACTTCTTCTGATTCACCCTCCAGACTTAACCTTCTCCTTCTCCTTCTTCTGCTTTTTCTGATTCACCCTCCAGACTTCACCTTCTCCTTCTCCTTCTTCTTCTTCTTCTGATTCACCCTCCAGACTTCACCTTCTCCTTCTCCTTCTTCTGCTTCTTCTGATTCACCCTTCAGACTTCACCTTCTCCTTCTCCTTCTTCTGCTTCTTCTGATTCACCCTCCAGACCTCACCTTCTCCTTCTCCTTCTTCTACTTCTTCTGATTCACCCTCCAGACTTCATCTTCACCTTCTCCTTCTTCTGCTTCTTCTGATTCACCCTCCAGACTTCACCATCTCCTTCTCCTTCTTCTGCTTCTTCTGATTCACCCTCCAGACTTCGCCTTCTACTTCTCCTTCTTCTACTTCTTCTGATTCACCCTCCAGACCTCACCTTCTCCTTCTCCTTCTTCTACTTCTTCTGCTTCACCCTCCAATCTTCACCTTCTCCTTCTCCTTCTTCTGCTTCTTCTGATTCACCCTCCAGACTTCACCTTCTCCTTATCCTTCTTCTGCTTCTTCTGATTCACCCTCCTGACTTCACCTTCTCCTTCTCCTTCTTCTGCTTCTTATGATTCACCCTCCAGACTTCACCTTCTCCTTCTCCTTCTTCTACTTCTTCTGATTCACCCTCCAGACTTCACCTTCTCCTTCTACTTCTTCTGCTTCTTCTGATTCACCCTCCAGACTTCACCTTCTCCTTCTCCTTCTTCTGCTTCTTCTGATTCGCCCTCCAGACTTCACCTTCTCGTTCTCCTTCTTCTGCTTCTTCTGATTCACCCTCCAGACTTCACCTTCTCCTTCTCCTTCTTCTGCTTCTTCTGATTCACCCTCCAGACCTCACCTTCTCCTTCTCCTTCTTCTACTTCTTCTGATTCACCCTCCAGACTTCACCTTCTCCTTCTCCTTCTTCTGCTTCTTCTGCTTCACCCTCCAGACTTCACCTTCTCCTTCTCCTTCGTCTACTTCTTCTGATTCACCCTCCAGACTACACCTTCTTCTTCTCCTTCTTCTACTTCTTCTGATTCACCCTCCAGACTTCACCTTCTCCTTCTCCTTCTTCTGCTTCTTCTCATTCACCCTCCAGACTTCACCTTCTCCTTCTCCTTCTTCTACTTCTTCTGATTCACCCTCCAGACTTCACCTTCTCCTTCTCCTTCTTCTACTTCTTCTGATTCACCCTCCAGACTTCACCTTCTCCTTCTCCTTCTTCTACTTCTTCTGCTTCTCCCTCCAGACTTCACCTTCTCATTCTCCTTCTTCTGCTTCTTCTGATTCACCCTCCAGACTTCACCTTCTCCTTCTCCTTCTTCTACTTCTTCTGATTCACCCTCCAGACTTCACCTTCTCCTTCTCCTTCTTCTACCTCTTCTGATTCACACTCCAGGCTTCACCTTCTCCTTCTCCTTTTTGTACTTCTTCTGATTCACCCTCCTGACTTCAGCTTTTCCTTCTCCTTCTTCTGCTTCTTCTGCTTCACCCTCCTGACTTCACCTTCTCCTTCTCCTTCTTCTACTTCTTCTGCTTCACCCCCCTGACTACACCTTCTCCTTCTCCTTCTTCTACTTCTTCTGATTCACCCTCCAGACTTCACCTTCTCCTTCTCCTTCTTCTGCTTCTTCTCATTCACCCTCCAGACTTCACCTTCTCCTTCTCCTTCTTCTACTTCTTCTGATTCACCCTCCAGACTTCACCTTCTCCTTCTGCTTCTTCTACTTCTTCTGATTCACCCTCCAGACTTCACCTTCTCCTTCTCCTTCTTCGACTTCTTCTGCTTCTCCCTCCAGACTTCACCTTCTCCTTCTCCTTCTTCTGCTTCTTCTGATTCACCCTCCAGACTTCACCTTCTCCTTCTCCTTCTTCTACTTCTTCTGATTCACCCTCCAGACTTCACCTTCTCCTTCTCCTTCTTCTGCTTCTTCTGATTCACCCTCCAGACTTCACCTTCTCCTTCTCCTTCTTCTGCTTCTTCTGATTCACCCTCCAGACTTCACCTTCTCCTTCTCCTTCTTCTGCTTCTTCTGCTTCGCCCTCCAGACTTCACCTTCTCCTTCTCCTTCTTCTGCTTCTTCTGCTTCACCCTCCAGACTTCCCCTTCTCCTTCTCCTTCTTCTGCTTCTTCTGCTTCAATCTCCTGACTTCACCTTCTCCTTCTCCTTCTTCTACTTCTTCTGATTCACCCTCCAGAATTCACCTTCTCCTTCTCCTTCTTCTGCTTCTTCTGCTTCACCCTCCAATCTTCACTTCTCCTTCTCCTTCTTCTGCTTCTTCTGCTGCGCCCTCCAGACTTCACCCTCTCCTTCTCCTTCTTCTGCTTCTTCTGCTTCACCCTCCTGACTTCACCTTCTCCTTCTCCTTCTTCTATTTCTTCTGCTTCACCCCCCTGACTTCACCTTCTCCTTCTCCTTCTTCTGCTTCTTCTGATTCACCCTCCTAACTTCACCTTCTCCTTCTCCTTCTTCTGCTTCTTCTGATTCACCCTCCTGACTTCACCTTCTCCTTCTCCTTCTTCTGCTTCTTCTGATTCACCCTCCAGACTTCACCTTCTCCTTCTCCTTCTTCTGCTTCTTCTGATTCACCCTCCAGACTTCACCTTCTCCTTCTCCTTCTTCTGCTTCTTCTGATTCACCCTCCAGACTTCACCTTCTCCTTCTCCTTCTTCTACTTGTTCTGATTCACCCTCCAGACTTCACCTTCTCCTTCTCCTTCTTCTACTTCTTCTGATTCACCCTCCAGACTTCACCTTCTCCTTCTCCTTCTTCTGCTTCTTCTGATTCACCCTCCAGACTTCACCTTCTCCTTCTCCTTCTTCTGCTTCTTCTGATTCACCCTCCAGACTTCACCTTCTCCTTCTCCTTCTTCTGCTTCTTCTGATTCACCCTCCAGACTTCACCTTCTCCTTCTCCTTCTTCTACTTCTTCTGATTCACCCTCCAGACTTCACCTTCTCCTTCTTCTACGTCTTCTGCTTCTCCCTCCAGACTTCACCTTCTCCTTCTCCTTCTTCTGCTTCTTCTGATTCACCCACCAGACTTCACCTTCTCCTTCTTCTACTTCTTCTGATTCACACTCCAGACTTCACCTTCTCCTTTTCCTTCTTCTACTTCTTCTGATTCACCGTCCAGACTTCACCTTCTCCTTCTCCTTCTTCTGATTCACCCTCCTGACTTCACCATCTCCTTCTCCTTCTTCTGCTTCTTCTGCTTCACCCTCCAGACTTCACCTTCTCCTTCTCCTTCTTCTGCTTCTTCTGCTTCACCCTCCAGACTTCACCTTGTCCTTCTCCTTCTTCTGCTTCTTCTGCTTCACCCTCCTGACTTCACCTTCTCCTTCTCCTTCTTCTACTTCTACTGATTCACCCTCCAGACTTCACCTTCTCCTTCTCCTTCTTCTGCTTCTTCTGCTTCACCCTCCAGACTTCACCTTCTCCTTCTCCTTCTTCTGCTTCTTCTGCTTCGCCCTCCAGACTTCACCTTCTCCTTCTCCTTCTTCTGCTTCTTCTGCTTCACCCTCCAGACTTCACCTTCTCCTTCGCCTTCTTCTGCTTCTTCTGCTTCAACCTCCTGACTTCACCTTCTCCTTCTCCTTCATCTACTTCTTCTGATTCACCCTCCAGACTTCACCTTCTCCTTCTCCTTCTTATGCTTCTTCTGCTTCACCCTCCAATCTTCACTTCTCCTTCTCCTTCTTCTGCTTCTTCTGCTGCGCCCTCCAGACTTCACCTTCTCCTTCTCCTTCTTCTGCTTCTTCTGCTTCACCCTCCTGACTTCAACTTCTCCTTCTCCTTCTTCTACTTCTTCTGCTTCACCCCCCTGACTTCACCTTCTCCTTCTCCTTCTTCTGCTTCTTCCGATTCACCCTCCTAACTTAACCTTCTCCTTTTCCTTCTTCTGCTTCTTCTGATTCACCCTCCTGACTTCACCTTCTCCTTCTCCTTCTTCTGCTTCTTCTGATTCACCCTCCAGACTTCACCTTCTCCTTCTCCTTCTTCTGCTTCTTCTGATTCACCCTCCAGACTTCACCTTCTCCTTCTCCTTCTTCTGCTTCTTCTGATTCACCCTCCAGACTTCACCTTCTCCTTCTCCTTCTTCTGCTTCTTCTGATTCACCCTCCAGACTTCACCTTCTCCTTCTCCTTCTTCTGCTTCTTCTGATTCACCCTCCAGACTTCACCTTCTCCTTCTTCTGCTTCTTCTGATTCACCCTCCAGACTTCACCTTCTCCTTCTCCTTCTTCTGCTTCTTCTGCTTCGCCCTCCAGACTTCACCTTCTCCTTCTCCTTCTTCTGCTTCTTCTGCTTCACCCTCCAGATTTCCCTTCTCCTTCTCCTTCTTCTGCTTCTTCTGCTTCAAACTCCTGACTTCACCTTCTCCTTCTCCTTCTTCTACTTCTTCTGATTCACCCTCCAGTCTTCACCTTCTCCTTCTCCTTCTTCTGCTTCTTCTGCTTCACCCTCCAATCTTCACTTCTCCTTCTCCTTCTTCTGCTTCTTCTGCTGCGCCCTCCAGACTTCACCCTCTCCTTCTCCTTCTTCTGCTTCTTCTGCTTCACCCTCCTGACTTCACCTTCTCCTTCTCCTTCTTCTACTTCTTCTGCTTCACCCCCCTGACTTCACCTTCTCCTTCTCCTTCTTCTGCTTCTTCTGATTCACCCTCCTAACTTCACCTTCTCCTTCTCCTTCTTCTGCTTCTTCTGATTCACCCTCCAGACTTCACCTTCTCCTTCTCCTTCTTCTGCTTCTTCTGATTCACCCTCCAGACTTCACCTTCTCCTTCTCCTTCTTCTGCTTCTTCTGATTCACCCGCCAGACTTCACCTTCTCCTTCTCCTTCTTCTGCTTCTTCTGATTCACCCTTCAGACTTCACCTTCTCCTTCTCCTTCTTCTGCTTCTTCTGATTCACCCTTCAGACTTCACCTTCTCCTTCTCCTTCTTCTGCTTCTTCTGATTCACCCTCCGGACCTCACCTTCTCCTTCTCCTTCTTCTACTTCTTCTGACTCACCCTCCAGACTTCATCTTCACCTTCTCCTTCTTCTGCTTCTTCTGATTCACCCTCCAGACTTCACCTTCTACTTCTCCTTCTTCTACTTCTTCTGATTCACCCTCCAGTCTTCAACTTCTCCTTCTCCTTCTTCTGCTTCTTCTGATTCACCCTCCAGACTTCACCTTCTCCTTCTCCTTCTTCTGCTTCTTCTGATTCACCCTCCTGACTTCACCTTCTCCTTCTCCTTCTTCTGCTTCTTCTGATTCACCCTCCAGACTTCACCTTCTCCTTTTCCTTCTTCTACTTCTTCTGATTCACCCTCCAGACTTCACCTTCTCCTTCGACTTCTTCTGCTTCTTCTGATTCACCCTCCAGACTTCACCTTCTCCTTCTCCTTCTTCTGCTTCTTCTGATTCACCCTCCAGACTTCACCTTCTCCTTCTCCTTCTTCTGCTTCTTCTGATTCACGCTCCAGACTTCACCTTCTCCTGCTCCTTATTCAGCTTCTTCTGATTCACCCTCCAGACTTCACCTTCTCCTTCTCCTTCTTCTGCTTCTTCTGATTCACCCTCCAGACTTCACCTTCTCCTTCTCCTTCTTCTGCTTCTTTTGATTCACCCTCCAGACTTCACCTTCTCCTTCTCCTTCTTCTACTTCTTCTGATTCACCCTCCAGACTTCATCTTCTCCTTCTCCTTCTTCTGCTTCTTCTGATTCACCCTCCAGACTTCACCATCTCCTTCTCCTTCTTCTGCTTCTTCTGATTCACCCTCCAGACTTCACCTTCTCCTTCTCCTTCTTCGACTTCTTCTGATTCACCCTCCAGACTTCACCTTCTCCTTCTCCTTCTTCTGCTTCTTCTGATTCACCCTCCAGACCTCACCTTCTCCTTCTCCTTCTTCTGCCTCTTCTGATTCACCCTCCAGACTTCACCTTCTCCTGCTTCTTCTGCTTCTTCTGATTCACCCTCCAGACTTCACCTTCTCCTTCTCCTTCTTCTGCTTCTTCTGATTCACCCTCCAGACTTCACCTTCTCCTTCTCCTTCTTCTCCTTCTTCTGATTCACCCTCCAGACTTCACCTTCTCCTTCTCCTTCTTCTACTTCTTCTGATTCACCCTCCAGACTTCACCTTCTCCTTCTCCTTCTTCTGCTTCTTCTGATTCACCCTCCAGACTTCACATTCTCCTTCTCCTTCTTCTGCTTCTTCTGATTCACCCTCCAGACTTCACCTTCTCCTTCTCCTTCTTCTGCTTCTTCTGATTCACCCTTCAGACTTCACCTTCTCCTTCTCCTTCTTCTGCTTCTTCTGATTCACCCTCCAGACCTCACCTTCTCCTTCTCCTTCTTCTACTTCTTCTGACTCACCCTCCAGACTTCACCTTCTCCTTCTCCTTCTTCTGCTTCTTCTGATTCACCCTCCAGACTTCACCTTCTCCTTCTCCTTCTTCTACTTCTTCTGATTCACCCTCCAGTCTTCACCTTCTCCTTCTCCTTCTTCTGCTTCTTCTGATTCACCCTCCAGACTTCACCTTCTACTTCTCCTTCTTCTGCTTCTTCTGATTCACCCTCCTGACTTCACCTTCTCCTTCTCCTTCTTCTGCTTCTTCTGATTCACCCTCCAGACTTCACCTTCTCCTTCTCCTTCTTCTACTTCTTCTGATTCACCCTCCAGACTTCACCTTCTCCTTCTACTTCTTCTGCTTCTTCTGATTCACCCTCCAGACTTCACCTTCTCCTTCTCCTTCTTCTGCTTCTTCTGATTCACCCTCCAGACTTCACCTTCTCCTTCTCCTTCTTCTGCTTCTTCTGATTCACCCTGCAGACTTCACCTTCTCCTTCTCCTTATTCAGCTTCTTCTGATTCACCCTCCAGACTTCACCTTCTCCTTCTCCTTCTTCTGCTTCTTCAGATTCACCCTCCAGACTTCACCTTCTCCTTCTCCTTCTTCTGCTTCTTCTGATTCACCCTCCAGACTTCACCTTCTCCTTCTCCTTCTACTTCTTCTGATTCACCCTCCAGACTTCATCTTCTCCTTCTCCTTCTTCTGCTTCTTCTGATTCACCCTCCAGACTTCACCTTCTCCTTCTCCTTCTTATGCTTCTTCTGCTTCACCCTCCAATCTTCACTTCTCCTTCTCCTTCTTCTGCTTCTTCTGCTGCGCCCTCCAGACTTCACCTTCTTCTTCTCCTTCTTCTGCTTCTTCTGCTTCACCCTCCTGACTTCAACTTCTCCTTCTCCTTCTTCTACTTCTTCTGCTTCACCCCCCTGACTTCACCTTCTCCTTCTCCTTCTTCTGCTTCTTCCGATTCACCCTCCTAACTTAACCTTCTCCTTTTCCTTCTTCTGCTTCTTCTGATTCACCCTCCTGACTTCACCTTCTCCTTCTCCTTCTTCTGCTTCTTCTGATTCACCCTCCAGACTTCACCTTCTCCTTCTCCTTCTTCTGCTTCTTCTGATTCACCCTCCAGACTTCACCTTCTCCTTCTCCTTCTTCTGCTTCTTCTGATTCACCCTCCAGACTTCACCTTCTCCTTCTCCTTCTTCTGCTTCTTCTGATTCACCCTCCAGACTTCACCTTCTCCTTCTTCTGCTTCTTCTGATTCACCCTCCAGACTTCACCTTCTCCTTCTCCTTCTTCTGCTTCTTCTGCTTCGCCCTCCAGACTTCACCTTCTCCTTCTCCTTCTTCTGCTTCTTCTGCTTCACCCTCCAGATTTCCCTTCTCCTTCTCCTTCTTCTGCTTCTTCTGCTTCAAACTCCTGACTTCACCTTCTCCTTCTCCTTCTTCTACTTCTTCTGATTCACCCTCCAGTCTTCACCTTCTCCTTCTCCTTCTTCTGCTTATTCTGCTTCACCCTCCAATCTTCACTTCTCCTTCTCCTTCTTCTGCTTCTTCTGCTGCGCCCTCCAGACTTCACCCTCTCCTTCTCCTTCTTCTGCTTCTTCTGCTTCACCCTCCTGACTTCACCTTCTCCTTCTCCTTCTTCTACTTCTTCTGCTTCACCCCCCTGACTTCACCTTCTCCTTCTCCTTCTTCTGCTTCTTCTGATTCACCCTCCTAACTTCACCTTCTCCTTCTCCTTCTTCTGCTTCTTCTGATTCACCCTCCAGACTTCACCTTCTCCTTCTCCTTCTTCTGCTTCTTCTGATTCACCCTCCAGACTTCACCTTCTCCTTCTCCTTCTTCTGCTTCTTCTGATTCACCCGCCAGACTTCACCTTCTCCTTCTCCTTCTTCTACTTCTTCTGATTCACCCTCCAGACTTCACCTTCTCCTTCTCCTTCTTCTACTTCTTCTGATTCACCCTCCAGACTTCACCTTCTCCTTCTCCTTCTTCTGCTTCTTCTGATTCACCCTCCAGACTTCATCTTCTCCTTCTCCTTCTTCTGCTTCTTCTGATTCACCCTCCAGACTTCACCTTCTCCTTCTCCTTCTTCTGCTTCTTCTGATTCACCCTTCAGACTTCACCTTCTCCTTCTCCTTCTTCTGCTTCTTCTGATTCACCCTCCGGACCTCACCTTCTCCTTCTCCTTCTTCTACTTCTTCTGACTCACCCTCCAGACTTCATCTTCACCTTCTCCTTCTTCTGCTTCTTCTGATTCACCCTCCAGACTTCACCTTCTACTTCTCCTTCTTCTACTTCTTCTGATTCACCCTCCAGTCTTCAACTTCTCCTTCTCCTTCTTCTGCTTCTTCTGATTCACCCTCCAGACTTCACCTTCTCCTTCTCCTTCTTCTGCTTCTTCTGATTCACCCTCCTGACTTCACCTTCTCCTTCTCCTTCTTCTGCTTCTTCTGATTCACCCTCCAGACTTCACCTTCTCCTTCTCCTTCTTCTACTTCTTCTGATTCACCCTCCAGACTTCACCTTCTCCTTCGACTTCTTCTGCTTCTTCTGATTCACCCTCCAGACTTCACCTTCTCCTTCTCCTTCTTCTGCTTCTTCTGATTCACCCTCCAGACTTCACCTTCTCCTTCTCCTTCTTCTGCTTCTTCTGATTCACGCTCCAGACTTCACCTTCTCCTTCTCCTTATTCAGCTTCTTCTGATTCACCCTCCAGACTTCACCTTCTCCTTCTCCTTCTTCTGCTTCTTCTGATTCACCCTCCAGACTTCACCTTCTCCTTCTCCTTCTTCTGCTTCTTTTGATTCACCCTCCAGACTTCACCTTCTCCTTCTCCTTCTTCTACTTCTTCTGATTCACCCTCCAGACTTCATCTTCTCCTTCTCCTTCTTCTGCTTCTTCTGATTCACCCTCCAGACTTCACCATCTCCTTCTCCTTCTTCTGCTTCTTCTGATTCACCCTCCAGACTTCACCTTCTCCTTCTCCTTCTTCGACTTCTTCTGATTCACCCTCCAGACTTCACCTTCTCCTTCTCCTTCTTCTGCTTCTTCTGATTCACCCTCCAGACCTCACCTTCTCCTTCTCCTTCTTCTGCCTCTTCTGATTCACCCTCCAGACTTCACCTTCTCCTGCTTCTTCTGCTTCTTCTGATTCACCCTCCAGACTTCACCTTCTCCTTCTCCTTCTTCTGCTTCTTCTGATTCACCCTCCAGACTTCACCTTCTCCTTCTCCTTCTTCTCCTTCTTCTGATTCACCCTCCAGACTTCACCTTCTCCTTCTCCTTCTTCTACTTCTTCTGATTCACCCTCCAGACTTCACCTTCTCCTTCTCCTTCTTCTGCTTCTTCTGATTCACCCTCCAGACTTCACCTTCTTCTTCTCCTTCTTCTGCTTCTTCTGATTCACCCTCCAGACTTCACCTTCTCCTTCTCCTTCTTCTGCTTCTTCTGATTCACCCTTCAGACTTCACCTTCTCCTTCTCCTTCTTCTGCTTCTTCTGATTCACCCTCCAGACCTCACCTTCTCCTTCTCCTTCTTCTACTTCTTCTGACTCACCCTCCAGACTTCACCTTCTCCTTCTCCTTCTTCTGCTTCTTCTGATTCACCCTCCAGACTTCACCTTCTCCTTCTCCTTCTTCTACTTCTTCTGATTCACCCTCCAGTCTTCACCTTCTCCTTCTCCTTCTTCTGCTTCTTCTGATTCACCCTCCAGACTTCACCTTCTACTTCTCCTTCTTCTGCTTCTTCTGATTCACCCTCCTGACTTCACCTTCTCCTTCTCCTTCTTCTGCTTCTTCTGATTCACCCTCCAGACTTCACCTTCTCCTTCTCCTTCTTCTACTTCTTCTGATTCACCCTCCAGACTTCACCTTCTCCTTCTACTTCTTCTGCTTCTTCTGATTCACCCTCCAGACTTCACCTTCTCCTTCTCCTTCTTCTGCTTCTTCTGATTCACCCTCCAGACTTCACCTTCTCCTTCTCCTTCTTCTGCTTCTTCTGATTCACCCTGCAGACTTCACCTTCTCCTTCTCCTTATTCAGCTTCTTCTGATTCACCCTCCAGACTTCACCTTCTCCTTCTCCTTCTTCTGCTTCTTCAGATTCACCCTCCAGACTTCACCTTCTCCTTCTCCTTCTTCTGCTTCTTCTGATTCACCCTCCAGACTTCACCTTCTCCTTCTCCTTCTACTTCTTCTGATTCACCCTCCAGACTTCATCTTCTCCTTCTCCTTCTTCTGCTTCTTCTGATTCACCCTCCAGACTTCACCATCTCCTTCTCCTTCTTCTGCTTCTTCTGATTCACCCTCCAGACTTCACCTTCTCCTTCTCCTTCTTCTACTTCTTCTGATTCACCCTCCAGACTTCACCTTCTCCTTCTCCTTCTTCTACTTCTTCTGATTCACCCTCCAGACTTAACCTTCTCCTTCTCCTTCTTCTGCTTCTTCTGATTCACCCTCCAGACTTCACCTTCTCCTTCTCCTTCTTCTGCTTCTTCTGATTCACCCTCCAGACTTCACCTTCTCCTTCTCCTTCTTCTGCTTCTTCTGATTCACCCTTCAGACTTCACCTTCTCCTTCTCCTTCTTCTGCTTCTTCAGATTCACCCTCCAGACCTCACCTTCTCCTTCTCCTTCTTCTACTTCTTCTGATTCACCCTCCAGACTTCATCTTCACCTTCTCCTTCTTCTGCTTCTTCTGATTCACCCTCCAGACTTCACCATCTCCTTCTCCTTCTTCTGCTTCTTCTGATTCACCCTCCAGACGTCGCCTTCTCCTTCTCCTTCTTCTACTTCTTCTGATTCACCCTCCAGACTTCACCTTCTCCTTCTCCTTTATCTACTTCTTCTGATTCACCCTCCAATCTTCACCTTCTCCTTCTCCTTCTTCTGCTTCTTCTGATTCACCCTCCAGACTTCACCTTCTCCTTATCATTCTTCTGCTTCTTCTGATTCACCCTCCTGACTTCACCTTCTCCTTCTCCTTCTTCTGCTTCTTATGATTCACCCTCCAGACTTCACCTTCTCCTTCTCCTTCTTCTACTTCTTCTGATTCACCCTCCAGACTTCACCTTCTCCTTCTACTTCTTCTGCTTCTTCTGATTCACCCTCCAGACTTCACCTTCTCCTTCTCCTTCTTCTGCTTCTTCTGATTCGCCCTCCAGACTTCACCTTCTCGTTCTCCTTCTTCTGCTTCTTCTGATTCACCCTCCAGACTTCACCTTCTCCTTCTCCTTCTTCTGCTTCTTCTGATTCACCCTCCAGACCTCACCTTCTCCTTCTCCTTCTTCTACTTCTTCTGATTCACCCTCCAGACTTCACCTTCTCCTTCTCCTTCTTCTGCTTCTTCTGCTTCACCCTCCAGACTTCACCTTCTCCTTCTCCTTCGTCTACTTCTTCTGATTCACCCTCCAGACTACACCTTCTTCTTCTCCTTCTTCTACTTCTTCTGATTCACCCTCCAGACTTCACCTTCTCCTTCTCCTTCTTCTGCTTCTTCTCATTCACCCTCCAGACTTCACCTTCTCCTTCTCCTTCTTCTACTTCTTCTGATTCACCCTCCAGACTTCACCTTCTCCTTCTCCTTCTTCTACTTCTTCTGATTCACCCTCCAGACTTCACCTTCTCCTTCTCCTTCTTCTGCTTCTTCTGATTCACCCTCCAGACTTCACCTTCTCCTTCTCCTTCTACTTCTTCTGATTCACCCTCCAGACTTCATCTTCTCCTTCTCCTTCTTCTGCTTCTTCTGATTCACCCTCCAGACTTCAACATCTCCTTCTCCTTCTTCTGCTTCTTCTGATTCACCCTCCAGACTTCACCTTCTCCTTCTCCTTCTTCTACTTCTTCTGATTCACCCTCCACACTTCACCTTCTCCTTCTTCTACTTCTTCTGATTCACCCTCCAGACTTAACCTTCTCCTTCTCCTTCTTCTGCTTTTTCTGATTCACCCTCCAGACTTCACCTTCTCCTTCTCCTTCTTCTTCTTCTTCTGATTCACCCTCCAGACTTCACCTTCTCCTTCTCCTTCTTCTGCTTCTTCTGATTCACCCTTCAGACTTCACCTTCTCCTTCTCCTTCTTCTGCTTCTTCTGATTCACCCTCCAGACCTCACCTTCTCCTTCTCCTTCTTCTACTTCTTCTGATTCACCCTCCAGACTTCATCTTCAACTTCTCCTTCTTCTGCTTCTTCTGATTCACCCTCCAGACTTCACCATCTCCTTCTCCTTCTTCTGCTTCTTCTGATTCACCCTCCAGACTTCGCCTTCTACTTCTCCTTCTTCTACTTCTTCTGATTCACCCTCCAGACCTCACCTTCTCCTTCTCCTTCTTCTACTTCTTCTGCTTCACCCCCCTGACTTCACCTTCTCCTTCTCCTTCTTCTGCTTCTTCCGATTCACCCTCCTAACTTCACCTTCTCCTTTTCCTTCTTCTGCTTCTTCTGATTCACCCTCCTGACTTCACCTTCTCCTTCTCCTTCTTCTGCTTCTTCTGATTCACCCTCCAGACTTCACCTTCTCCTTCTCCTTCTTCTGCTTCTTCTGATTCACCCTCCAGACTTCACCTTCTCCTTCTCCTTCTTCTGCTTCTTCTGATTCACCCTCCAGACTTCACCTTCTCCTTCTCCTTCTTCTGCTTCTTCTGATTCTCCCTCCAGACTTCACCTTCTCCTTCTTCTGCTTCTTCTGATTCACCCTCCAGACTTCACCTTCTCCTTCTCCTTCTTCTGCTTCTTCTGCTTCGCCCTCCAGACTTCACCTTCTCCTTCTCCTTCTTCTGCTTCTTCTGCTTCACCCTCCAGATTTCCCTTCTCCTTCTCCTTCTTCTGCTTCTTCTGCTTCAAACTCCTGACTTCACCTTCTCCTTCTCCTTCTTCTACTTCTTCTGATTCACCCTCCAGTCTTCACCTTCTCCTTCTCCTTCTTCTGCTTCTTCTGCTTCACCCTCCAATCTTCACTTCTAATTCTCCTTCTTCTGCTTCTTCTGCTGCGCCCTCCAGACTTCACCCTCTCCTTCTCCTTCTTCTGCTTCTTCTGCTTCACCCTCCTGACTTCACCTTCTCCTTCTCCTTCTTCTACTTCTTCTGCTTCACCCCCCTGACTTCACCTTCTCCTTCTCCTTCTTCTGCTTCTTCTGATTCACCCTCCTGACTTCACCTTCTCCTTCTCCTTCTTCTGCTTCTTCTGATTCACCCTCCAGACTTCACCTTCTCCTTCTCCTTCTTCTGCTTCTTCTGATTCACCCTCCAGACTTCACCTTCTCCTTCTCCTTCTTCTGCTTCTTCTGATTCGCCCTCCAGACTTCACCTTCTCGTTCTCCTTCTTCTGCTTCTTCTGATTCACCCTCCAGACTTCACCTTCTCCTTCTCCTTCTTCTGCTTCTTCTGATTCACCCTCCAGACCTCACCTTCTCCTTCTCCTTCTTCTACTTCTTCTGATTCACCCTCCAGACTTCACCTTCTCCTTCTCCTTCTTCTGCTTCTTCTGCTTCACCCTCCAGACTTCACCTTCTCCTTCTCCTTCGTCTACTTCTTCTGATTCACCCTCCAGACTACACCTTCTTCTTCTCCTTCTTCTACTTCTTCTGATTCACCCTCCAGACTTCACCTTCTCCTTCTCCTTCTTCTGCTTCTTCTCATTCACCCTCCAGACTTCACCTTCTCCTTCTCCTTCTTCTACTTCTTCTGATTCACCCTCCAGACTTCACCTTCTCCTTCTCCTTCTTCTACTTCTTCTGATTCACCCTCCAGACTTCACCTTCTCCTTCTTCTACTTCTTCTGCTTCTCCCTCCAGACTTCACCTTCTCATTCTCCTTCTTCTGCTTCTTCTGATTCACCCTCCAGACTTCACCTTCTCCTTCTCCTTCTTCTACTTCTTCTGATTCACCCTCCAGACTTCACCTTCTCCTTCTCCTTCTTCTACCTCTTCTGATTCACACTCCAGGCTTCACCTTCTCCTTCTCCTTTTTGTACTTCTTCTGATTCACCCTCCTGACTTCAGCTTTTCCTTCTCCTTCTTCTGCTTCTTCTGCTTCACCCTCCTGACTTCACCTTCTCCTTCTCCTTCTTCTACTTCTTCTGCTTCACCCCCCTGACTACACCTTCTCCTTCTCCTTCTTCTACTTCTTCTGATTCACCCTCCAGACTTCACCTTCTCCTTCTCCTTCTTCTGCTTCTTCTCATTCACCCTCCAGACTTCACCTTCTCCTTCTCCTTCTTCTACTTCTTCTGATTCACCCTCCAGACTTCACCTTCTCCTTCTGCTTCTTCTACTTCTTCTGATTCACCCTCCAGACTTCACCTTCTCCTTCTCCTTCTTCGACTTCTTCTGCTTCTCCCTCCAGACTTCACCTTCTCCTTCTCCTTCTTCTGCTTCTTCTGATTCACCCTCCAGACTTCACAATCTCCTTCTCCTTCTTCTACTTCTTCTGATTCACCCTCCAGACTTCACCTTCTCCTTCTCCTTCTTCTACTTCTTCTGATTCACCCTCCAGGCTTCACCTTCTCCTTCTCCTTCTTGTACTTCTTCGGATTCACCCTCCTGACTTCAGCTTCTCCTTCTCCTTCTTCTGCTTCTTCTGCTTCACCCTCCTGACTTCACCTTCTCCTTCTCCTTCTTCTACTTCTTCTGCTTCACCCCCTGACTTCACCTTCTCCTTCTCCTTCTTCTGCTTCTTCTGATTCACCCTCCTAACTTAACCTTCTCCTTCTCCTTCTTCTGCTTCTTCTGATTCAACCTCCTGACTTCACCTTCTCCTTCTCCTTCTTCTGCTTCTTCTGATTCACCCTCCTGACTTCACCTTCTCCTTCTCCTTCTTCTGCTTCTTCTGATTCACCCTCCAGACTTCACCATCTCCTTCTCCTTCTACTTCTTCTGATTCACCCTCCAGACTTCATCTTCTCCTTCTCCTTCTTCTGCTTCTTCTGATTCACCCTCCAGACTTCAACATCTCCTTCTCCTTCTTCTGCTTCTTCTGATTCACCCTCCAGACTTCACCTTCTCCTTCTCCTTCTTCTACTTCTTCTGATTCACCCTCCAGACTTCACCTTCTCCTTCTCCTTCTTCTACTTCTTCTGATTCACCCTCCAGACTTAACCTTCTCCTTCTCCTTCTTCTGCTTCTTCTGATTCACCCTCCAGACTTCACCTTCTCCTTCTCCTTCTTCTGCTTCTTCTGATTCACCCTCCAGACTTCACCTTCTCCTTCTCCTTCTTCTGCTTCTTCTGATTCACCCTTCAGACTTCACCTTCTCCTTCTCCTTCTTCTGCTTCTTCTGATTCACCCTCCAGACCTCACCTTCTCCTTCTCCTTCTTCTACTTCTTCTGATTCACCCTCCAGACTTCATCTTCACCTTCTCCTTCTTCTGCTTCTTCTGCTTCACCCTCCAGACTTCGCCTTCTCCTTCTCCTTCTTCTACTTCTTCTGATTCACCCTCCAGACTTAACCTTCTCCTTCTCCTTCTTCTGCTTCTTCTGATTCTCCCTCCAGACTTCACCTTCTCCTTCTCCTTCTTCTGCTTCTTCTGATTCACCCTCCAGACTTCGCCTTCTCCTTCTCCTTCTTCTACTTCTTCTGATTCACCCTCCAGACTTCACCTTCTCCTTCTCCTTCTTCTACTTCTTCTGATTCACCCTCCAATCTTCATCTTCACCTTCTCCTTCTTCTGCTTCTTCTGATTCACCCTCCAGACTTCACCATCTCCTTCTGCTTCTTCTGCTTCTTCTGATTCACCCTCCAGACTTCGCCTTCTCCTTCTCCTTCTTCTACTTCTTCTGATTCACCCTCCAGACTTCACCTTCTCCTTCTCCTTCTTCTACTTCTTCTGATTCACCCTCCAGACTTCACCTTCTCCTTCTCCTTCTTCTACTTCTTCCGCTTCTCCCTCCAGACTTCACCTTCTCATTCTCCTTCTTCTGCTTCTTCTGATTCACCCTCCAGACTTCACCTTCTCCTTCTCCTTCTTCTACTTCTTCTGATTCACCCTCCAGACTTCACCTTCTCCTTCTCCTTCTTCTACCTCTTCTGATTCACCCTCCAGGCTTCACCTTCTCCTTCTCCTTTTTGTACTTCTTCTGATTCACCCTCCTGACTTCAGCTTTTCCTTCTCCTTCTTCTGCTTCTTCTGCTTCACCCTCCTGACTTCACCTTCTCCTTCTCCTTCTTCTACTTCTTCTGCTTCACCCCCCTGACAACACCTTCTCCTTCTCCTTCTTCTACTTCTTCTGATTCACCCTCCAGACTTCACCTTCTCCTTCTCCTTCTTCTGCTTCTTCTCATTCACCCTCCAGACTTCACCTTCTCCTTCTCCTTCTTCTACTTCTTCTGATTCACCCTCCAGACTTCACAATCTCCTTCTCCTTCTTCTACTTCTTCTGATTCACCCTCCAGACTTCACCTTCTCCTTCTCCTTCTTCTACTTCTTCTGATTCACCCTCCAGGCTTCACCTTCTCCTTCTCCTTCTTGTACTTCTTCGGATTCACCCTCCTGACTTCAGCTTCTCCTTCTCCTTCTTCTGCTTCTTCTGCTTCACCCTCCTGACTTCACCTTCTCCTTCTCCTTCTTCTACTTCTTCTGCTTCACCCCCTGACTTCACCTTCTCCTTCTCCTTCTTCTGCTTCTTCTGATTCACCCTCCTAACTTCACCTTCTCCTTCTCCTTCTTCTGCTTCTTCTGATTCACTCTCCTGACTTCACCTTCTCCTTCTCCTTCTTCTGCTTCTTCTAATTCACACTCCTGACTTCACCTTCTCCTTCTCCTTCTTCTGCTTCTTCTGATTCACCCTCCAGACTTCACCTTCTCCTTCTCCTTCTTCTGCTTCTTCTGATTCACCCTCCAGACTTCACCTTCTCCTTCTCCTTCTTCTGCTTCTTCTGATTCACCCTCCAGACTTCACCTTCTCCTTCTCCTTCTTCTGCTTCTTCTGATTCACCCTGCAGACTTCACCTTCTCCTTCTCCTTATTCAGCTTCTTCTGATTCACCCTCCAGACTTCACCTTCTCCTTCTCCTTCTTCTGCTTCTTCTGATTCACCCTCCAGACTTCACCTTCTTCTGCTTCTTCTGATTCACCCTCCAGACTTCACCTTCTCCTTCTCCTTCTTCTACTTCTTCTGATTCACCCTCCAGACTTCATCTTCTCCTTCTCCTTCTTCTGCTTCTTCTGATTCACCCTCCAGACTTCACCATCTCCTTCTCCTTCTTCTGCTTCTTCTGATTCACCCTCCAGACTTCACCTTCACCTTCTCCTTCTCCTTCTTCTACTTCTTCTGATTCACCCTCCAGACTTCACCTTCTCCTTCTCCTTCTTCTACTTCTTCTGATTCACCCTCCAGACTTAACCTTCTCCTTCTCCTTCTTCTGCTTCTTCTGATTCACCCTCCAGACTTCACCTTCTCCTTCTTCTACTTCTTCTGATTCACCCTCCAGACTTCACCTTCTCCTTCTCCTTCTTCTACTTCTTCTGATTCACCCTCCAGACTTCACCTTCTCCTTCTTCTACGTCTTCTGCTTCTCCCTCCAGACTTCACCTTCTCCTTCTCCTTCTTCTGCTTCTTCTGATTCACCCTCCAGACTTCACCTTCTCCTTCTCCTTCTTCTCCTTCTTCTGATTCACACTCCAGACTTCACCTTCTCCTTCTCCTTCTTCTACTTCTTCTGATTCATCCTCCAGACTTCACCTTCTCCTTCTCCTTCTTCTGATTCACCCTCCTGACTTCACCATCTCCTTCTCCTTCTTCTGCTTCTTCTGCTTCACCCTCCAGACTTCACCTTCTCCTTCTCCTTCTTCTGCTTCTTCTGCTTCACCCTCCTGACTTCACCTTCTCCTTCTCCTTCTTCTACTTCTACTGATTCACCCTCCAGACTTCACCTTCTCCTTCTCCTTCTTCTGCTTCTTCTGCTTCACCCTCCAGACTTCACCTTCTCCTTCTCCTTCTTCTGCTTCTTCTGCTTCGCCCTCCAAACTTCACCTTCTCCTTCTCCTTCTTCTGCTTCTTCTGCTTCACCCTCCAGACTTCACCTTCTCCTTCTCCTTCTTCTGCTTCTTCTGCTTCAACCTCCTGACTTCACCTTCTCCTTCTCCTTCTTCTACTTCTTCTGATTCACCCTCCAGACTTCACCTTCTCCTTCTCCTTCTTCTGCTTCTTCTGCTTCATCTTCCAATCTTCACTTCTCCTTCTCCTTCTTCTGCTTCTTCTGCTGCGCCCTCCAGACTTCACCTTCTCCTTCTCCTTCTTCTGCTTCTTCTGCTTCACCCTCCTGACTTCAACTTCTCCTTCTCCTTCTTCTACTTCTTCTGCTTCACCCCCCTGACTTCACCTTCTCCTTCTCCTTCTTCTGCTTCTTCCGATTCACCCTCCTAACTTCACCTTCTCCTTTTCCTTCTTCTGCTTCTTCTGATTCACCCTCCTGACTTCACCTTCTCCTTCTCCTTCTTCTGCTTCTTCTGATTCACCCTCCAGACTTCACCTTCTCCTTATCCTTCTTCTGCTTCTTCTGATTCACCCTCCAGACTTCACCTTCTACTTTTCCTTCTTCTGCTTCTTCTGATTCACACTCCAGACTTCACCTTCTCCTTCTCCTTCTTCTACTTCTTCTGATTCACCCTCCAGAGTTCACCTTCTCCTTCTCCTTCTTCTGCTTCTTCTGATTCACCCTCCAGACTTCACCTTCTCCTTCTCCTTCTTCTGCTTCTTCTGATTCACCCTCCAGACTTCACCTTCTCCTTCTCCTTCTTCTGCTTCTTCTGCTTCGCCCTCCAGACTTCACCTTCTCCTTCTCCTTCTTCTGCTTCTTCTGCTTCACCCTCCAGACTTCCCCTTCTCCTTCTCCTTCTTCTGCTTCTTCTGCTTCAATCTCCTGACTTCACCTTCTCCTTCTCCTTCTTCTACTTCTTCTGATTCACCCTCCAGAATTCACCTTCTCCTTCTCCTTCTTCTGCTTCTTCTGCTTTACCCTCCAATCTTCACTTCTCCTTCTCCTTCTTCTGCTTCTTCTGCTGCGCCCTCCAGACTTCACCCTCTCCTTCTCCTTCTTCTGCTTCTTCTGCTTCACCCTCCTGACTTCTCCTTCTCCTTCTCCTTCTTCTACTTCTTCTGCTTCACACCCCTGACTTCACCTTCTCCTTCTCCTTCTTCTGCTTCTTCTGATTCACCCTCCTAACTTCACCTTCTCCTTCTTCTGCTTCTTCTGATTCACCCTCCTGACTTCACCTTCTCCTTCTCCTTCTTCTGCTTCTTCTGATTCACCCTCCAGACTTCACCTTCTCCTTCTCCTTCTTCTGCTTCTTCTGATTCACCCTCCAGACTTCACCTTCTCCTTCTCCTTCTTCTGCTTCTTCTGATTCACCCTCCAGACTTCACCTTCTCCTTCTCCTTCTTCTGCTTCTTCTGATTCACCCTCCAGACTTCACCTTCTCCTTCTCCTTCTTCTACTTCTTCTGATTCACCCTCCAGACTTCACCTTCTCCTTCTTCTACGTCTTCTGCTTCTCCCTCCAGACTTCACCTTCTCCTTCTCCTTCTTCTACTTCTTCTGATTCACCCTCCAGACTTCACCTTCTCCTTCTTCTACGTCTTCTGCTTCTCCCTCCAGACTTCACCTTCTCCTTCTCCTTCTTCTGCTTCTTCTGATTCACCCTCCAGACTTCACCTTCTCCTTCTTCTACTTCTTCTGATTCACACTCCAGACTTCACCTTCTCCTTCTCCTTCTTCTACTTCTTCTGATTCACCGTCCAGACTTCACCTTCTCCTTCTCCTTCTTCTGATTCACCCTCCTGACTGCACCATCTCCTTCTCCTTCTTCTGCTTCTTCTGCTTCACCCTCCAGACTTCACCTTCTCCTTCTCCTTCTTCTGCTTCTTCTGCTTCACCCTCCAGACTTCACCTTCTCCTTCTCCTTCTTCTGCTTCTTCTGCTTCACCCTCCTGACTTCACCTTCTCCTTCTCCTTCTTCTACTTCTACTGATTCACCCTCCAGACTTCACCTTCTCCTTCTCCTTCTTCTGCTTCTTCTGCTTCACCCTCCCGACTTCACCTTCTCCTTCTCCTTCTTCTGCTTCTTCTGCTTCGCCCTCCAGACTTCACCTTCTCCTTCTCCTTCTTCTGCTTCTTCTGCTTCACCCTCCAGACTTCACCTTCTCCTTCTCCTTCTTCTGCTTCTTCTGCTTCAACCTCCTGACTTCACCTTCTCCTTCTCCTTCATCTACTTCTTCTGATTCACCCTCCAGACTTCACCTTCTCCTTCTCCTTCTTCTGCTTCTTCTGCTTCACCCTCCAATCTTCACTTCTCCTTCTCCTTCTTCTGCTTCTTCTGCTGCGCCCTCCAGACTTCACCTTCTCCTTCTCCTTCTTCTGCTTCTTCTGCTTCACCCTCCTGACTTCAACTTCTCCTTCTCCTTCTTCTACTTCTTCTGCTTCACCCCCCTGACTTCACCTTCTCCTTCTCCTTCTTCTGCTTCTTCCGATTCACCCTCCTAACTTCACCTTCTCCTTTTCCTTCTTCTGCTTCTTCTGATTCACCCTCCTGACTTCTCCTTCTCCTTCTCCTTCTTCTGCTTCTTCTGATTCACCCTCCAGACTTCACCTTCTCATTCTCCTTCTTCTGCTTCTTCTGATTCACCCTCCAGACTTCACCTTCTCCTTCTCCTTCTTCTGCTTCTTCTGATTCACCCTCCAGACTTCACCTTCTCCTTCTCCTTCTTCTGCTTCTTCTGATTCACCCTCCAGACTTCACCTTCTCCTTCTTCTGCTTCTTCTGATTCACCCTCCAGACTTCACCTTCTCCTTCTTCTGCTTCTTCTGATTCACCCTCCAGACTTCAACTTCTCCTTCTCCTTCTTCTGCTTCTTCTGCTTCGCCCTCCAGACTTCACCTTCTCCTTCTCCTTCTTCTGCTTCTTCTGCTTCACCCTCCAGATTTCCCTTCTCCTTCTCCTTCTTCTGCTTCTTCTGCTTCAAACTCCTGACTTCACCTTCTCCTTCTCCTTCTTCTACTTCTTCTGATTCACCCTCCAGTCTTCACCTTCTCCTTCTCCTTCTTCTGCTTCTTCTGCTTCACCCTCCAATCTTCACTTCTAATTCTCCTTCTTCTGCTTCTTCTGCTGCGCCCTCCAGACTTCACCCTCTCCTTCTCCTTCTTCTGCTTCTTCTGCTTCACCCTCCTGACTTCACCTTCTCCTTCTCCTTCTTCTACTTCTTCTGCTTCACCCTCCTAACTTCACCTTCTCCTTCTCCTTCTTCTGCTTCTTCTGATTCACCCTCCAGACTTCACCTTCTCCGTCTCCTTCTTCTGCTTCTTCTGATTCACCCTCCAGACCTCACCTTCTCCTTCTCCTTCTTCTGCTTCTTCTGATTCACCCGCCAGACTTAACTTCTCCTTCTCCTTCTTCTACTTCTTCTGATTCACCCTCCAGACTTCACCTTCTCCTTCTCCTTCTTCTACTTCTTCTGATTCACCCTCCAGACTTCACCTTCTCCTTCTCCTTCTTCTGCTTCTTCTGATTCACCCTCCAGACTTCACCTTCTCCTTCTCCTTCTTCTGCTTCTTCTGATTCACCCTCCAGACTTCACCTTCTCCTTCTCCTTCTTCTGCTTCTTCTGATTCACCCTTCAGACTTCACCTTCTCCTTCTCCTTCTTCTGCTTCTTCTGATTCACCCTCCAGACCTCACCTTCTCCTTCTCCTTCTTCTACTTCTTCTGACTCACCCTCCAGACTTCATCTTCACCTTCTCCTTCTTTTGCTTCTTCTGATTCACCCTCCAGTCTTCACCTTCTCCTTCTCCTTCTTCTACTTCTTCTGATTCACCCTCCAGTCTTCACCTTCTCCTTCTCCTTCTTCTGCTTCTTCTGATTCACCCTCCAGACTTCACCTTCTCCTTCTCCTTCTTCTGCTTCTTCTGATTCACCCTCCTGACTTCACCTTCTCCTTCTCCTTCTTCTGCTTCTTCTGATTCACCCTCCAGACTTCACCTTCTCCTTCTCCTTCTTCTACTTCTTCTGATTCACCCTCCAGACTTCACCTTCTCCTTCGACTTCTTCTGCTTCTTCTGATTCACCCTCCAGACTTCACCTTCTCCTTCTCCTTCTTCTGCTTCTTCTGATTCACCCTCCAGACTTCACCTTCTCCTTCTCCTTCTTCTGCTTCTTCTGATTCACGCTCCAGACTTCACCTTCTCCTTCTCCTTCGTCTACTTCTTCTGATTCACCCTCCAGACTACACCTTCTCCTTCTCGTTCTTCTACTTCTTCTGATTGACCCTCCAGACTTCACCTTCTCCTTCTCCTTCTTCTGCTTCTTCTCATTCACCCTCCAGACTTCACCTTCTCCTTCTCCTTCTTCTACTTCTTCTGATTCACCCTCCAGACTTCACCTTCTCCTTCTCCTTCTTCTACTTCTTCTGATTCACCCTCCAGACTTCACCTTCTCCTTCTCCTTCTTCTACTTCTTCTGCTTCTCCCTCCAGACTTCACCTTCTCCTTCTCCTTCTTCTGCTTCTTCTGCTTCACCCTCCTGACTTCACCTTCTCCTTCTCCTTCTTCTACTTCTTCTGCTTCACCCTCCAGACTTCACCTTCTCCTTCTCCTTCATCTACTTCTTCTGATTCACCCTCCAGACTTCACCTTCTCCTTCTCCTTCTTCTACTTCTTCTGATTCACCCTCCAGGCTTCACCTTCTCCTTCTCCTTCTTGTACTTCTTCAGATTCACCCTCCTGACTTCAGCTTCTCCTTCTCCTTCTTCTGCTTCTTCTGCTTCACCCTCCTGACTTCACCTTCTCCTTCTCCTTCTTCTACTTCTTCTGCTTCACCCCCCTGACTTCACCTTCTCCTTCTCCTTCTTCTGCTTCTTCTGATTCACCCTCCTAACTTCACCTTCTCCTTCTCCTTCTTCTGCTTCTTCTGATTCACCCTCCTGACTTCACCTTCTCCTTCTCCTTCTTCTGCTTCTTCTGATTCACCCTCCAGACTTCACCTTCTCCTTCTCCTTCTTCTGCTTCTTCTGATTCACCCTCCAGACTTCACCTTCTTCTTCTCCTTCTTCTGCTTCTTCTGATTCACCCTCCAGACCTCACCTTCTCCTTCTCCTTCTTCTACTTCTTCTGATTCACCCTCCAGACTTCATCTTCTCCTTCTCCTTCTTCTGCTTCTTCTGATTCACCCTGCATACTTCCCCTTCTCCTTCTCCTTCTTCTGCTTCTTCTGATTCAACCTCCAGACTACACCTTCTCCTTCTCCTTCTTCTGCTTCTTCTGATTCACCCTCCAGACTTCACCTTCTCCTTCTCCTTCTTCTGATTCTTCTGATTCACCCTCCAGACTTCACCTTCTCCTTCTCCTTCTTCTGCTTCTTCTGATTCACCCTCCTGACCTCACCTTCTACTTCTCCTTCTTCTACTTCATCTGATTCACCCTCCTGACTTCACCTTCTCCTTCTCCTTCTTCTACTTCTTCTGATTCACCCTCCAGACTTCACCTTCTCCTTCTCCTTCTTCTACTTCTTCTGATTCACCCTCCAGACTTCACCTTCTCCTTCTCCTTCTTCTTCTGATTCACCCTCCAGACTTCACCTTCTCCTTCTCCTTATTCTGCTTCTTCTGATTCACACTCCAGACTTCACCTTCTCCTTCTCCTTCTTCTGCTTCTTCTGATTCACCCTCCAGACTTCACCTTCTCCTTCTCCTTCTTCTGCTTCTTCTGATTCACCCTCCAGACTTCACCTTCTCCTTCTCCTTCTTCTACTTCTTCTGATTCACCCTCCAGACTTCATCTTCTCTTTCTCCTTCTTCTGCTTCTTCTGATTCACCCTCCAGACTTCACCTTCTCCTTCTCCTTCTTCTGCTTCTTCTGCTTCACCCTCCAGACTTCACCTTCTCCTTCTCCTTCTTCTACTTCTTCTGATTCACCCTCCAGACTTCACCTTCTCCTTCTCCTTCTTCTGCTTCTTCTGATTCACCCTCCAGACTTCACCTTCTCCTTCTCCTTCTTCTGCTTCTTCTGATTCACCCTCCAGACTTCACCTTCTCCTTCTCCTTCTTCTGCTTCTTCTGATTCACCCTCCAGACTTCACCTTCTCCTTCTCCTTCTTCTGCTTCTTCTGATTCACCCTCCAGACTTCACCTTCTCCTTCTCCTTCTTCTACTTCTTCTGATTCACCCTCCAGACTTCATCCTTCTCCTTCTCCTTCTTCTGCTTCTTCTGATTCACCCTCCAGACTTCACCTTCTCCTTCTCCTTCTTCTGCTTCTTCTGATTCACCCTCCAGACTTCACCTTCTCCTTCTCCTTCTTCTACTTCTTCTGATTCACACTCCAGACTTCACCTTCTCCTTCTCCTTCTTCTACTTCTTCTGCTTCACCCTCCAGACTTCACCCTCTCCTTCTCCTTCTTCTGCTTCTTCTGCTTCACCCTCCAGACTTCACCTTCTCCTTCTCCTTCTT